>NW_027650329.1:0-106433 GCF_965287045.1 Carcharhinus amblyrhynchos | reverse complement strand
CAGTTCTCTCTCTTCCAGTTCTCTCTCTCTCCAATTCTCCTCTCTCTCCATTCTCTCTCTTCTCTCCAATTTCTCTCTCTCTCTCTCCATTCTCTCTCTCTCTCTCTCCAATTCTCTCTCTCTCTCTCTCCAGTTCTCTCTCTCTCTCCATTTCTCTCTCTCTCCATTCTCTCTCTCTCCAATTCTCTCTCTCTCTCCAGTTCTCTCTCTCTCCAATTCTCTCTCTCTCCAATTCTCTCTCTCTCTCTCCAATTCTCTCTCTCTCCAGTTCTCTCTCTCTCTCCAATTCTCTCTCTCTCTCTCCAATTCTCTCTCTCTCTCCAGTTCTCTCTCTCTCCAATTCTCTCTCTCTCTCTCTCCAATTCTCTCCTCTCTCCATTTCTCTCTCTCTCTCTCCATTTTCTCCTTCTCTCTCTCTCCAATTCTCTCTCTCTCTCTCCAATTCTCTCTCTCTCTCTCCAGTTCTCTCTCTCTCTCTCTCCAGTTCTCTCTCTCTCTCTCTCCAATTCTCTCTCTCTCTCTCTCCAATTCTCTCTCTCTCTCTCTCATTTCTCTCTCTCTCTCTCCAATTCTCTCTCTCTCTCTCTCCAATTCTCTCTCTCTCTCTCCAATCTCTCTCTCTCTCTCTCCAATTCTCTCTCTCTCTCTCCAATTCTCTCTCTCTCTCTCTCCAATTCTCTCTCTCTCTCTCTCCAGTTCTCTCTCTCTCTCCAGTTCTCTCTCTCTCCCAATTCTCTCTCTCTCTCTCTCCAATTCTCTCTCTTCTCTCTCCAGTTCTCTCTCTCTCTCTCTCCAATTCTCTCTCTCTCTCTCTCCAATTCTCTCTCTCTCTCTCCAATTCTCTCTCTCTCTCTCTCCAATTCTCTCTCTCTCCAATTCTCTCTCTCTCTCCAATTCTCTCTCTCTCTCTCTCCAATTCTCTCTCTCTCTCTCTCCAATTCTCTCTCTCTCTCCAATTCTCTCTCTCTCTCTCCAATTCTCTCTCTCTCTCTCCAATTCTCTCTCTCTCTCTCCAATTCTCTCTCTCTCTCTCCAATTTCTCTCTCTCTCTCCAGTTCTCTCTCTCTCTCCAATTCTCTCTCTCTCTCTCCAGTTCTCTCTCTCTCTCTCCAATTCTCTCTCTCTCTCTCCAATTCTCTCTCTCTCTCCAATTCTCTCTCTCTCTCTCTCCAATTCTCTCTCTCTCTCTCCAATTCTCTCTCTCTCCAATTCTCTCTCTCTCTCTCTCTCTCCAATTCTCTCTCTCGCCAGTTCTCTCTCTCTCTCTCCAGTTTCTCTCTCTCTCTCCAATTCTCTCTCTCTCTCTCTCCAATTCTCTCTCTCTCTCCCTCCAATACTCTCTCTCTCCAATTCTCTCTCTCTCTCTTTCTCTCCAATTCTCTCTCTCTCTCCAGTTCTCTCTCTCTCTCTCCAGTTCTCTCTCTCTCTCTCCAGTTCTCTCTCTCTCTCCAGTTCTCTCTCTCTCTCCAATTCTCTCTTTCTCGCCAGTTCTCTCTCTCTCTCGCCAGTTCTCTCTCTCTCTCTCCAATTCTCTCTCTCTCTCCAGTTCTCTCTCTCTCTCCAATTCTCTCTCTCTCTCCAGTTCTCTCTCTCTCTCTCCAGTTCTCTCTCTCTCTCCAATTCTCTCTCTCTCTCCAGTTCTCTCTCTCTCTCTCCAGTTCTCTCTCTCTCTCCAGTTCTCTCTCTCTCCAATTCTCTCTCTCTCTCCAGTTCTCTCTCTCTCTCTCCAGTTCTCTCTCTCTCTCCAGTTCTCTCTCTCTCTAGTTCTCTCTCTCTCCAGTTCAATTTCTCTCTCTCCAGTTCAATCTCCATTTCTTTCTCTGGTTCTCTTTCTCTCCAATTCAATGTCTCTCCAGCTCAACCTCTCTTCAGTCTCTCTCTCTCTCCAGTTCCTTTTCTCTCTCCAGTTTTTTCTCTCTTCCCTGTTCTCTCTCTCTCTCCCCAATTTTCTTTCTCCAGTTCTCCACAGTTTTTTTCTTTCTCTCCAGTTCACTCTCCATCTCTCTCTCTTCAGTTCTTTCTCTCTCCAGTTCTCTCTCTCTCTCTAGTTCTTTTACTTACGTTCCAAATAGCGAAGAAGATGAGAGATGAGCAGAGAACCAGGGAAAGCATGTAACAGAAGGCAGCGAATGTAAACGCCATAATTTCCCCCAATGTTGATGACTTGATCCCAAACGTCGGCAATTCCCATCGGATCTAAGTCCCGCTCCGACAACAGCAAAATTAACCGGGAATAGAATGTCAGCTCCACCCTGGGAACTTTCTCTGGATATCCCCAGAATATCCACAGCTCCTGCAAGCTCCAATCCCCCTTCTCTGACAGAGTTTCAAACATTCAGTTCAGCACTCAGCGCGGCCACAATCTCATCGCAGAATAAGCCTTTGCATCGGGACCACCTGGGAGTTAGTCAGTCTGGATTCGTTCTGGGCAACCTTTCTCCCAGATCAATCTTTCAAAGTGGGAGCTGGAAGTCCTGTGGGTTCAGGAGCGGCTCCAGGTGGAGACAGGAAGAATTCCTGTCCCTCGCTGTCACATTCCAGTCTCTGGCCGCCTCTCCCAACAATTCTCAACTCATTGGCTGAAAACGCAGAGTGAAAGAGACAGCAATGGAAAACTACAACGAGGCTCCAGTCCCATGGACAGTGAGAAACGAATGATCAGCACACACTTATCCAATAAAGGAATGGAATCAACCCCAAAGGAACCATTGGCACCATAACTCAAAAAACAACTATATCCATCACTGAGACACCCAAATATCAACTATATCCCCCATAGTGACACCCAAACACCAACTATATCCCCCATAGTGACACCCAAACACCAGCTATATCCCCCATAGTGACACCCAAACACCAACTATATCCCCCATAGTGACACCCAAACACCAACTATATCCCCCATAGTGACACCCAAACACCAACTATATCCCCCATAGTGACACCCAAACACCAGCTATATCCCCCATAGTGACACCTGAACACCAACTATATCCCCCATAGTGACACCCAAACACCAACTATATCCCCCATAGTGACACCCAAACACCAACTATATCCCCCATAGTGACACCCAAACACCAACTATATCCCCCATAGTGACACTCAAACACCAACTATATCCCCCATAGTGACACCCAAACACCAACTATATCCCCCATAGTGACACCTGAACACCAACTATATCCCCCATAGTGACACCCGAACACCAACTATATCCCCATAGTGACACCTGAACACCAACTATATCCCCCATAGTGACACCCGAACACCAACTATATCCCCCATAGTGACACCCGAACACCAACTATATCCCCCATAGTGACACCTGAACACCAACTATATCCCCCATAGTGACACCCGAACACCAACTATATCCCCCATAGTGACACCCGAACACCAACTATATCCCCCATAGTGACACCCGAACACCAGCTATATCCCCCATAGTGACACCCAAACACCAACTATATCCCCCATAGTGACATCCAAACACCAACTATATCCCCCATAGTGACACCTGAACACCAACTATATCCCCCATAGTGACACCCGAACACCAACTATATCCCCCATAGTGACACCCAAACACCAACTATATCCCCCATAGTGACACCCGAACACCAACTATATCCCCCATAGTGACACCCAAACACCAACTATATCCCCCATAGTGACACCTGAACACCAACTATATCCCCCATAGTGACACCCGAACACCAGCTATATCCCCCATAGTGACACCCAAACACCAACTATATCCCCCATAGTGACATCCAAACACCAACTATATCCCCCATAGTGACACCCGAACACCAACTATATCCCCCATAGTGACACCCAAACACCAACTATATCCCCCATAGTGACACCCAAACACCAACTATATCCCCCACAGTGACACCCAAACACCAACTATATCCCCCATAGTGACACCCAAACACCAACTATCTCCCCCATAGTGACACCCAAACACCAACTATATCCCCCATAGTGACACCCAAACACCAACTATATCCCCCATAGTGACACCCAAACACCAACTATATCCCCCATAGTGACACCTGAACACCAACGATATCCCCCATAGTGACACCCAAACACCAACTATATCCCCCATAGTGACACCCAAACACCAACGATATCCCCCATAGTGACACCCAAACACCAACTATATCCCCCATAGTGACACCCAAACACCAACTATATCCCCCATAGTGACACCCAAACACCAACTATATCCCCCATAGTGACACCCAAACACCAACTATATCCCCCATAGTGACACCCAAACACCAACTATATCCCCCATAGTGACACCCAAACACCAGCTATATGCCCCATAGTGACACCCAAACACCAACAATATGCCCATAGTGACACCTGAACACCAACTATATCCCCCATAGTGACACCCGAACACCAACTATATCCCCCATAGTGACACCTGAACACCAACTATATCCCCCATAGTGACACCCGAACACCAACTATATCCCCCATAGTGACACCCAAACACCAACTATATCCCCCATAGTGACACCTGAACACCAACTATATCCCCCATAGTGACACCCGAACACCAACTATATCCCCCATAGTGACACCCGAACACCAACTATATCCCCCATAGTGACACCCGAACACCAGCTATATCCCCCATAGTGACACCCAAACACCAACTATATCCCCCATAGTGACATCCAAACACCAACTATATCCCCCATAGTGACACCTGAACACCAACTATATCCCCCATAGTGACACCCGAACACCAACTATATCCCCCATAGTGACACCCAAACACCAACTATATCCCCCATAGTGACACCCGAACACCAACTATATCCCCCATAGTGACACCCAAACACCAACTATATCCCCCATAGTGACACCTGAACACCAACTATATCCCCCATAGTGACACCCGAACACCAGCTATATCCCCCATAGTGACACCCAAACACCAACTATATCCCCCATAGTGACATCCAAACACCAACTATATCCCCCATAGTGACACCCGAACACCAACTATATCCCCCATAGTGACACCCAAACACCAACTATATCCCCCATAGTGACACCCAAACACCAACTATATCCCCCATAGTGACACCCAAACACCAACTATATCCCCCATAGTGACACCTGAACACCAACGATATCCCCCATAGTGACACCCAAACACCAACTATATCCCCCACAGTGACACCCAAACACCAACTATATCCCCCATAGTGACACCCAAACATCAACTATCTCCCCCATAGTGACACCCAAACACCAACTATATCCCCCATAGTGACACCCAAACACCAACTATATCCCCCATAGTGACACCCAAACACCAACTATATCCCCCATAGTGACACCTGAACACCAACGATATCCCCCATAGTGACACCCAAACACCAACTATATCCCCCATAGTGACACCCAAACACCAACTATATCCCCCATAGTGACACCCAAACACCAACTATATCCCCCATAGTGACACCCAAACACCAACTATATCCCCCATAGTGACACCCAAACACCAACTATATCCCCCATAGTGACACCCAAACACCAGCTATATGCCCCATAGTGACACCCAAACACCAACAATATGCCCCATAGTGACACCTGAACACCAACTATATCCCCCATAGTGACACCCAAACATCAACTATCTCCCCCATAGTGACACCCAAACACCAGCTATATCCCCCATAGTGACATAGTGATTAAAAGCGGAGGAATTTAGAGTAGCTAAGAGTAGTGGGCGAGAAGAGGATTGGGAGAGGTTTAAATGTCAGCAAAGATTGACAAAGAAGTTGATAAAGAAGGGTAGGAGAAACTATGAAGCTGGGCTAGCGCCTAATATAAAAAAGGATAGCAAGAGTTTTTATAAATATATAAAAAGGAAGAGGCTGGCTAGGGTGAATGTTGGTCCTTTGGAGGATGAGAAAGGGGACCTAGTGGTAGGGGATGAGGATATGGCTAAGGTATTGAATAACTTTTTTGTTTCTGTCTTCACGGAGGAGGACGTGAATAATTTGCCGGGTGTTAGCGATGGAAAGGTGGTAGGACTGGAGGGTCTTAATGACATTACTGTTACTAGAGAGGCGGTGCTCGACAGACTGGAGGGGCTGATTGTGGACAAGTCCCCAGGACCGGATGGAATGCATCCGAGGGTTCTGAAAGAAATGGTGGAGGTTATAGTGGATGCCTTGGTGGTTATTTTCCAGACGTCGCTGGATTCCGGGGAAGTGCCGGATGATTGGAAAACGGCTAATGTTACGCCGTTGTTTAAGAAGGGTGCCAGGCAAAAGGCGGGGAATTATAGGCCGGTTAGTTTAACGTCTGTGGTAGGTAAAATGTTAGAATCTGTCATTAAGGAGGAAATTGCGAGGCATCTTGAAGGGAATTGCTTGTTAGAGCAGACGCAGCACGGTTTCATTAAAGGGAAGTCGTGTCTGACAAATTTACTGGAGTTCTATGAGGATGTGTCTAGGGCGGTGGATAGAGGATAGCCGGTGGATGTGGTCTTTCTAGATTTTCAGAAGGCATTTGACAAAGTACCTCACAAGAGGTTATTGCAGAAGGTCAAGGGACATGGAGTTGGGGGTAGGGTGTTAGCGTGGATAGAGGATTGGTTGTCAAATAGGAGGCAGAGAGTGGGGGTCAACGGGTGCTATTCGGATTGGCGGATGGTGACTAGTGGAGTGCCCCAGGGGTCGGTGCTGGGGCCTCAGCTATTTACCATTTATATAGATGATCTGGAGGAGGGAACCGAGTGTAGGGTGTCGAAATTTGCTGATGACACCAAGATTGGGGGAACGGCAAATTGTGCAGAGGGTGTGGAGAGTCTGCAGAAGGATCTAGATAGGCTGGGCGAATGGGCCAGGAAATGGCAAATGGAATTTAATGTTGGCAAGTGTGAGGTGGTCCACTTTGGTAGGAAGAATAGTAGGAAGGACTATTACTTACGTGGCGAAAAACTGCAGCAGGCGACGGTGCAGAGGGACCTCGGGGTCCTTGTGCATGAGTCGCAAAAACCCAGCCTGCAGGTGCAGCAGGTGGTCAGGAAGGCGAATGGGATGCTGGCCTTCATAGCGAGGGGGATTGAATATAAAAGTAGGGAGGTCTTGCTGCAGCTGTATAGGGCATTGGTGAGGCCACAGCTGGAATACTGTGTGCAGTTTTGGGCGCCGCACCTGCACAAAGATATTTTGGCCTTGGAGGGAGTGCAGAGGAGATTTACTAGGCTGATACCGGAGTTGAGGGGGTTGAGCTATGAGGAGAGGCTGAATAAACTGGGCTTGTACTCGTTAGAGTTTAGAAGAATGAGGGGAGATCTCATTGAGACGTATAAGATGATGAATGGGATGGATAGGATAGAGGTGGAGAGACTCTTCCCGCTCAAAAAAGACAGTAGGACTAGGGGGCACAACCTCAAGATAAAAGGGGGACGGTTCAGAACGGAGTTGAGGAGGAACTTCTTCACTCAAAGGGTGGTGAATCTCTGGAATTCTCTGCCCGTTGAAGTGGTGGAGGCTGCCTCGCTAAATATTTTTAAGGCGCGGGTTGATGGGTTTTTGATAAGAGAGGGGATTAAGGGTTATGGGGAGAGGGCGGGAAAGTGGAACTGAGCCGCGACAGATCAGCCATGATCTTATTGAATGGCGGGGCAGGCTCGAAGGGCCAGATGGCCTACTCCCGCTCCTATTTCTGATGTTCTTATGTTCTTATGTTCAACTATATCCCCCATAGTGACACCTGAACACCAACTATATCCCCCATAGTGACACCCAAACACCAACTATATCCCCCATAGTGACACCCAAACACCAGCTATATCCCCCATAGTGACACCCAAACACCAACTATATCCCCCATAGTGACACCCAAACACCAACTATATCCCCCATAGTGACACCCAAACACCAGCTATATCCCCCATAGTGACACCCAAACACCAACTATATCCCCCATAGTGACACCCAAACACCAGCTATATCCCCCATAGTGACACCTGAACACCAACTATATCCCCCATAGTGACACCCAAACACCAACTATATCCCCCATAGTGACACCCAAACACCAACTATATCCCCCATAGTGACACCTGAACACCAACTATATCCCCCATAGTGACACCCAAACACCAACTATATCCCCCATAGTGACACCCAAACACCAACTATATCCCCCATAGTGACACCCAAACACCAACTATATCCCCCATAGTGACACCTGAACACCAACTATATCCCCCATAGTGACACCCAAACACCAACTATATCCCCCATAGTGACACCCAAACACCAACTATATCCCCCATAGTGACACCCAAACACCAACTATATCCCCCATAGTGACACCCAAACACCAACTATATCCCCCATAGTGACACCCAAACACCAACTATATCCCCCATAGTGACACCCAAACACCAGCTATATCCCCCATAGTGACACCCAAACACCAACTATATCCCCCATAGTGACACCTGAACACCAACTATATCCCCCATAGTGACACCCAAACACCAACTATATCCCCCATAGTGACACCCAAACATCAACTATATCCCCCATAGTGACACCTGAACACCAACTATATCCCCCATAGTGACACCCAAACACCAACTATATCCCCCATAGTGACACTCAAACACCAACTATATCCCCCATAGTGACATCCAAACACCAACTATATCCCCCATAGTGACACCCAAACATCAACTATATCCCCCATAGTGACACCTGAACACCAACTATATCGCCCATAGTGACACCCAAACACTACTTTTTCCCTGGTTATTCACATCCCACTCATATACTGATAGAATATCTTGGTATTTTCCGTCCTTTTATCAGCCATGGCTTTCTCAGATCCCCTCTTTGCTTCTCTAATTGTTTTCATGAGCTCCACCCTGCACTTTCTATACTTCACAAATGCTTCCACTGATTTGCTCCCCTTGTACTTTTTGAAAGCCTTTCTTTTCCTTCTGATTGTCTCCTGAATATCTCTGGTCACCATGATTCTCTGGACTTGTTATTCTTACCCTCGAGGGAACATTTTGGGCCTGCACTCAAATTTCCTTTTTGGAATGTCCTCCCACTGCTCTTCTGTAGATTTTGCCATTAGGTGCTTTCCCAGATGACCTTGGCTAGATCCTGCCTTATAGTTGGGGAGTTGGGGGATGGTTGGGATTGAGAGGACAGTCGGTAAGGGGTGGTTGTGGAGTTGTCAGGGACTGAGAGGATAGTTGTGGAATTGGGGGGTCAGAGGCAATAGGGTAGTTGGAATGTGGGGCAATTGGTAAGTAGTCAGGAGAGGGTAGTTGGGGAATTGGGAGGTCAGGGATGGCAGGGTGATTGATGGCATGGAGAGTGAGGGGTGATTGGGGAGTAGTCGCATCTTGAGGGTTTGTGTAGTGTGGGTGGAGAGAGGGTTGGGCGCAGGTTGGAGAGATGTGTGCTGTCTCCGGCTGGGACAGTTGGTGGGATTTTGCGGCCTGGGCGTGTTGTGGGGGTTGCAGGTGGTGTGGTGTGGACCTGGGGTCCCAGTCGGGGCCGTCCTCATGTGTGTGGGGCTTAGCTGTCAGTCTTTGCTAGGCAGTTCTGCATTGTCATGTGCCGTGGGGGCCACCTTGAGGGGGCGCTTGTCCGGGAGTCGGGGACCAGGTGCCCTGGCTGCTGGGGTGTTCCCTGGCAGGGAGGGGAGTGCTCTTGCCTGGTGGTTGTTGGGGGCTGTTCATTCGTCCATTGTCGTGGCGTCTGCATGGTCTCCCCTCAGGGCGTCCTTTCCTGCAGCGTGTCGGGTGGGCGGCTTTGGCCGAGATGCAAGTGTATGTGCCATGTACCTGGTGGATGGTGTTCTCATGTGGGATGGTGGCGTCTGTGTCGATGGTCCGGCGTGTCTTATGGGGGTTGCTGTGGTCGCTGTTCTCCTGGGGGCTGGGTGGTTTGCTATGGGCGGTGGTCTGAGGTTGTGCGGTTGTTTGGGGGCAGGGGCTTGGGGTGTGGGGATGGCCTTGGTGGGGTGTTCATCTTCATCGGTGCTCTGTTGAAGGCTCCGGTTTCAATCACTGAAACAACTATATGATGACATCAACAAGTTCCATCCCACCATCAGACTCACCATGGACTACTGTCTGGAATCGGTCACATTCTTGGACACACGCATCTCCATTAAGGACGGTCACCTCAGCATTTCACTGTACCGCAAACCCATGGATAACCTCACGATGCTCCACTTCTCCAGCTTCCACCCTAAACACAGACAAGCCCTGCATATACACAGGATCTGCTCAGGTGAGGAGGATCGCAACAGATATCTCCAGATGCTGAAAGATGCCCTCGTAAGAATAGGAATGGCTCTCATCTATCGACAGTTCTGAGGCGCCACAGCGAAAAACCGCACCGACCTCCTCAGAAGGCAAACAGGGGACATGACCAACAGAGTACCCTTCGTTCCCAGAACTTCCCCGGAACAGAGAAGTTACGACATCTTCTCCGGAGCCTTCAGCATGTTGTTGGTGGGGATGGGCATCTCGGCGGGGCAGTCCCCGCACCCCTGCTTCTTGTCTTCAGGGACCACACAACCTCAAACAGACCATTGTCGCAGTGGGCTGCCCAGCCTTCAGGAGGGCGGTGGCCATGGCAGTCTTTGCGGGGTGTGTCAGGTCATCGGCACAGATGCTGTTGTCTTGTATGAGAGTACCACCCACACTTATACTTGCAGCTAGGTCGATGTTGTCTGTCTGGTGCACTCGGTGGGGGATGTCCTGAGGCATGGTACATTGGGGGGACTGTGCATGCGCTACAGCGGTGGGTGGGCGGGCACTGCTCGATGGTCGCCGGGCTGAAGTGTTCTCTTCTGTTGGGGGGCACTTTAGTGGTTGCTGGCGTTCGGCCTCTGGTCTTCGGGTGGGCGTTCTCCGGGGCAGCCTCTGCAGCGCACGGCGGTGCAGGATTGCTGGGCGGAGGCTGGTGGCTGGGTTCCGCACGCATGTGGACGGCCTCAGCTGGGGTCTTGGGTTCATGTCGCGCCATCTGTGGGCCCTACAACCTGCCTGGGTTTGTGGGGTCTCACAGACTTTCCTGGCTGGATGTGGTGGACATCTCTTTGACCTGTGCTTGGCCCTCTCTCCACTCATGTTGTCTGTGCCTTTGGGACTTGGTTGGCTGTGGGCACTCGCATTCCAGCCATTGTTTTGTGAATTGAGTTTGTGTCTTTGCGTGCCCTGTTTGTGGGCTGGGGTCCCACTCGCCTGGTGTGGGGGGTGGGGGGGGGGGCGCTTCGGGGGCTAATGGCTTGTGCTGCTGGATGGGCCTGTTGGACTTTAATCTGGTGTCGTGAGGCTAATTTGGCGTACAGATTTGTGGGTTAGATTGATTGGCCATGTTAAAATTGTCCCTTAGTGTACTGAGATGCGTAGATTAGAGGGATTAGCGGGTAAAATATGTAGGGATATGGGAGTAGGGCCTGGGTGAGATTGTGTTTGGTGCAGACTTGATGGGCCAAAGGGCCTCTTTCTGCACTGTAGGGTTCTATGATCTATGATTTAGATATTCAGTTCATGGTGTTGAGTATCGATTCAGTTTTGTTGCTTGATTCACAGTTAATTTGTAGTCCCCACAATACTTAATGGTTCCATTTGAGGTAACCACTGTCACAATGGGGGCAGCCCATTTTGAAAACTGTACAGGCTTGATAATGCCTAATTCTTCCAGTTGCTTGAGTTCAGATTCAACTTTCTCATGTCAGGGATAGGGTGCCACTTAGGCTATATAAAATTTTGGCATGGCTATAGGATCCATGTGAATTTTTGCTTTTAGGCCTTGCATCTTTCATAATTCACCTTGGAAGATCCCTTCAATTTTTTAAAGACATCGTGGAAGTTTCCATCATTGATTTTAAGATTTCTAACCAACTTAATTTGGCAAAGACAATTTCAGCCCATCAAATTTGACCCTTGACCCACTACTGCTATTAGAGGTAGTTGAGCTGACCCCTGCCAGTAGCTCACAGGTGTTGTTGTTGTTCCGAGGATCCTTAAAGCTTCTCCATTATATGTTGTGAGCATGGCCGTTGTTCTTCCTAGTCTTAGGGACTGAACCCCTCTTTGTGAAAGATGATACCTTTGTTCTTCTACAGCTGTAGCAGAGCACCTATGTCCACCTCCATTCTGAGAGGCAGACCATTTATCATCAACACAATCATAATTGGAGCCATCTTGTCCACCTTAATGTTGTTTGATCTATATACTTAAGAATCATTTTCAGGATTATCCTCAACACTGTGTACTGAAGCTGGAATTTTGTTTCCTGCTGGCCCCTGGTAGGGTCTGCTTAGTCTTGCATATAAAATGTGCCTCCTCCGACTACAAGTATAACATGTAGCTTCCCTAAATTAACATCTCTCCTGGTGGTGATCTCCCCCACACTAGTAGCATTCTTCTTACTTCCTGGTCTGTAGACCAAATTCCCAATACCTCTGCACTTTCTTTTGGTTTGAGTCTCTTTGTTCATTAATTTCTGCATCTTCTTCCCTGGCATCTCAACTACTAGCTTGATGGACTTCACCTACTTGCACGTCCCCCTTTTCGGCACTTTCTATAGGCTGGGCACTTTCTAATTCCTCTTTAAAGTAATCTCTGACTTTGCTAATAGTTGATGCTGAATAGTCATGCTATTGACACCACAGACATGATGTCTCTCAACACATCATTGAGTGCAGACCCAAACTCGCAATGTTCAGCTATTTTTCTTAGGCATGCAACAAACCCCATTATGGACTTCCCTGGGGTTAGGATTGTTGAATTAAATTTGTAATGTTGCATTCTCACTGAGGGCTTTGGGTAATAATGTGGCTCGACTAATTCCACAAGCTCTTCAAAAGTTTTGGAATCAGGAGCATTTGGGGAAGTAAGATTCCTTATCAGGCTATTGGTTGGAGCCCCGCAGGCTGTTAATAGGACTGATTACCTGCTGTTTCTCTTCCACCCCGATTTCATTGGCCTTAAAAATATAGTGCAGGCATTCGACATGTTGAATCTACTGTGTTAGGGTCAGATGGATCTTGTTTCCCAGAAAGGGGCCCCGTTGGGCACCGCAGGGGCTGGGATGCATTATTGACCCTAATAATCACATTTTAATTTGACATTTTTAAGATTCCTTTGTACTTTGTTTTTGTTTGGGCTGTTCCCCTTCCTTTTGGGGAGCTGCCCCTTTTACTTTGTCCTAATTTAATTCGAGTTTGTTTATTTGGTTTGACCTTAAAAGAGGACCAAAAAGGGGCATTTTGACATTCTCAGACTGCTGAAAAGTTTGCTTCAAAAAGGCTTCCACACAAGCTCGGGTCTCTTGATTTCTGCAGCAGTGAGAGGGCACTCTAATTGATCCTCATTAAAAATTTCCGTATCGAACAAACCGCTAAGCAGATTAATGAATGAACGGTTTATTTAGATAAGTAACTATGTACAGAGAGTAATGTAAAGTGCTCCAGACTCCTAACTGGCAAGGAAATCCCATGTTCAGTTCACAAATTCACACACTCCAGCCTGACTGGCCGAATGGGTCGTGTAACCCTCTGAGAGCTTGCCTGTAGAAGGGGCACACGACCACAAGTTCCAAATGTCATAATGTAGGATGAGGTTGGGTAGAGCTAAGAAATGGTTAAAAATTTTAAAGTTTATTTATTAGTTTCACAAGTAGGCTTATATTAATACTGCATTAAAGTAACTGTGAAAATCCCCCAGTCACCACACTCCAGGTGCCAGTTCAGGTACACTGAGGGAAAATTTAGCATGGCCATTGCAACAAACAACACATCTTTCAGACTGTGGGAGGAAGCTGGAGGACCCGGAGGAAACCCACGCAGACACGGGGAGAATGTGCAGACCCCACACAATGACCCAAGCCAGGAATCAAACCTAGGTCCCTGTGAGGCAGCAGTGCTAACCACTGTGCCACCATGCTGCCCACGGTGGCACAGCCAGTTAAAGTAGGGAGTCATTTGTGGGAGTAGTTTGTAGGCTCCCAAACAATACCACACTGTAGGATTGATGGACAAGAAAAATTAATGGGGACTTGTGACAATGTATGACAATATCATGGATGACTTTAATCTACAAATAGATTTGGATAAATTAGATTTACAAGGGTAGCTTGGAAGATGAGTTCAGAGAATGTTTTGGGGATAATGTCTCAGAGCAGCATATGTTAGAGCTATAATAGAGCAGGCTATCCTTGATCTGGTAATGTACAATGAGACAGAATTAATTAATGACCTCATAGTGAAGATGAGATGCTCTAGGTAGCAATCACCATAACAAGATTGGGATATGCATTTAGTTTGAAGGAGAGGAAATAAGTCTAAGACTAGTGTTTTAAACTTAAGGGCAGTCAGAGCTGGCTATGAGATAGGTTTTTGATTGGTAAGGGGATCAAAGGTTATGGGGAAAATGTAGGAGAATAGGGTTAGGAACCATATCAGCTATGATTGAGGGGGGGAGCAAACTCGATGGGTTGAATGACCTTATACTGCTTGTGGTGTGATGATCTTAGTCAGGGTGGGAGGGTAGTTAGGATGGGAGGGTAGTTAGGATGGGAGGGTAGTTAGGGTGGGAGGGTAGTCAGGGTGGGAGGGTAGTTAGGATGGGAGGGTAGTCAGGGTGGGAGGGTAGTCAGGGTGGGAGGGTAGTCAGGATGGGAGGGTAGTTAGGGTGGGAGGGTAGTCAGGATGGGAGGGTAGTCAGGGTGGGAGGGTAGTTAGGATGGGAGGGTAGTTAGGGTGGGAGGGTAGTCAGGGTGGGAGGGTAGTTAGGATGGGAGGGTAGTCAGGGTGGGAGGGTAGTCAGGGTGGGAGGGTAGTTAGGATGGGAGGGTAGTTAGGGTGGGAGGGTAGTTAGGATGGGAGGGTAGTCAGGGTGGGAGGGTAGTCAGGGTGGGAGGGTAGTCAGGGTGGGAGGGTAGTCAGGATGGGAGGGTAGTCAGGGTGGGAGGGTAGTCAGGGTGTGAGGGTAGTCAGGATGGGAGGGTAGTCAGGGTGGGAGGGTAGTCAGGGTGGGAGGGTAGTCAGGGTGGGAGGGTAGTCAGGGTGGGAGGGTAGTCAGGGTGGGAGGGTAATTAGGATGGGAGGGTGGTCAGGGTGGGAGGATAGTTATACAACATAGAACATTACAGCGCAGAACAGGCCCTTCGGCCCACGATGTTGCGCCGACGAGTTAAAAAACAATGACCCACTAACCTAAACCAATCCCTTTCCATCCATAAACCTATCCACGGATCTCTTAAACGCCCCCAAACTAGGCGCATTTACAACTGCAGCAGGCAGGGCATTCCAATCCCTCACCACCCTCTGGGTAAAGAACCTACCCCTGACATCCGTCCTATAACTACCCCCCCTTAATTTAAAGCCATGCCCCCTCGTGCTAGCTTTCTCCATCCGAGGAAAAAGGCTATTACTATCCACCCTATCTAAACCTCTAATCATCTTATATGTTTCAATAAGATCCCCTCTTAGCCGCCTTCTTTCTAGCGAAAACAACCCCAAATCTCTCAGTCTCTCCTCATAGGACCTCCCCTCCATACTAGGCAACATCCTGGTAAACCTCCTCTGCACCCTCTCCAAAGCCTCCACATCCTTCCTGTAATGTGGGGACCAGAACTGCACACAGTACTCCAAGTGCGGCTGCACCAGAGTTGTGTACAGTTGCATCATGACGCTGCGACTCCTAAATTCAATCCCCCTACCAATAAACGCCAAGACACCGTATGCCTTCTTAACAACCTTATCTACTTGATTCCCTACTTTCAGGGATCTATGTACACATACACCTAGATCCCTCTGTTCATCCACACTATTCAGAGTCCTCCCATTAGCCCTATACTCAACACATCTGTTATTCCTACCAAAGTGAATTACCTCACACTTCTCCGCATTAAACTCCATCCGCCACCTCTCGGCCCAGCTCTGCAACCTGTCTAAGTCTCCCTGCAAACTACGACACCCTTCCTCACAATCTACCACACCTCCGACTTTGGTGTCATCAGCAAATTTACTAATCCACCCAACTATACCCTCATCCAGATCATTAATAAAAATTACAAACAGCAGTGGCCCCAAAACAGATCCCTGAGGCACACCACTCGTAACCGAACTCCATGACGAATATTTACCATCAACCACCATCCTCTGTCTCCTATCTGCTAGCCAATTCCTGATCCAATTTCCTAGACTACCCTCAATCCCATACATCTGCATTTTCTGCAGAAGCCTACCATGGTGAACCTTATCAAACGCCTTACTAAAATCCATATATACCACGTCAACTGCCTTACCCCCATCCACCTCTTTGGTCACTTTCTCAAAAAACTCAATAAGGTTAGTAAGGCACGACCTACCCGCTACAAAACCATGCTGACTATTTCCAATCAATTCATTACTCTCCAAATAACTATAAATCCTATCCCTAATAATTTTTTCTAAAACCTTGCCCACAACAGAAGTAAGACTCACCGGTCTATAATTCCCTGGGAAGTCTCTGTTCCCCTTCTTAAACAATGGGACAACATTCGCTATCCTCCAATCTTCCGGTACTATACCTGAGACCAACGGTGGGAGGGTAGTCAGGGTGGGAGGGTAGTTAGGGTGGGAGGGTAGTTAGGATGGGAGGGTAGTTAGGGTGGGAGGGTAGTTAGGATCGGAGGGTAGTTAGGGTGGGAGGGTAGTCAGGGTGGGAGGGTAGTCAGGGTGGGAGGGTAATTAGGATGGGGGGGTCGTCAGGGTGGGAGGATAGTAAGGATGGGAGGGTAGTCAGGGTGGGAGGGTGGTCAGGGTGGGAGGGTAATCAGGGTGGGAGGGTAATTAGGGTGGGAGGGTAGTCAGGGTGGGAGGGTAGTAAGGATGGGAGGGTAGTCAGGGTGGGAGGGTAGTTATACAACATAGAACATTACAGTGCAGAACAGGCCCTTCGGCCCACGATGTTGCGCCGACCAGTTAAAAAACAATGACCCTCTAACCTAAACCAATCCCTTTCCATCCATAAACCTATCCACGGATCTCTTAAACGCCCCCAAACTAGGCGCATTTACAACTGCAGCAGGCAGGGCATTCCAATCCCTCATCACCCTCTGGGTAAAGAACCTACCCCTGACATCCGTCCTATAACTACCCCCCCTTAATTTAAAGCCATGCCCCCTCGTGCTAGATTTCTCCATCCGAGGAAAAAGGCTATCACTGTCCACCCTATCTAAACCTCTAATCATCTTATATGTTTCAATAAGATCCCCTCTTAGCCGCCTTCTTTCCAGCAAAAACAACCCCAAATCCCTCAGTCTCTCCTCATAGGACCTCCCCTCCATACCAAGCAACATCCTGGTAAACCTCCTCTGCACCCTCTCCAAAGCCTCCACATCCTTCCTGTAATGTGGGGACCAGAACTGCACACAGTACTCCAAGTGCGGCCGCACCAGAGTTGTGTACAGTTGCAACATGACGCTGCGGCTCCTAAATTCAATCCCCCTACCAATAAACGCCAAGACACCGTATGCCTTCTTAACAACCTTATCTACTTGATTCCCTACTTTCAGGGATCTATGTACACATACACCTAGATCCCTCTGTTCATCCACACTATTCAGAGTCCTCCCGTTAGCCCTATACTCAACACATCTGTTATTCCTACCAAAGTGAATTACCTCACACTTCTCCGCATTAAACTCCATCCGCCACCTCTCGGCCCAGCTCTGCAACCTGTCTAAGTCACCTTGCAAACTACGACACCCTTCCTCACTATCTACCACACCTCCGACTTTGGTGTCATCAGCAAATTTACTGATCCACCCAGCTATACCCTCATCCAGATCATTAATAAAAATTACAAACAGCAGTGGCCCCAAAACAGATCCCTGAGGCACACCACTCGTAACTGAACTCCATGACGAATATTCACCATCAACCACCACCCTCTGTCTCCTATCTGCTAGCCAATTCCTGATCCAATTTCCGAGACTACCCTCAATCCCATACATCTGCATTTTCTGCAGAAGCCTACCATGGTGAACCTTATCAAACGCCTTACTAAAATCCATATATACCACGTCAACTGCCTTACCCCCAACCACCTCTTTGGTCACTTTCTCAAAAAACTCAATAAGGTTAGTAAGGCACGACCTACCCGCTACAAAACCATGCTGACTATCTCCAATCAATTCATTACTCTCCAAATAACTATAAATTCTATCCCTAATAATTTTTTCTAAAACCTTGCCCACAACAGAAGTGAGACTCACCAGTCTATAATTCCCTGGGAAGTCTCTGTTCCCCTTCTTAAACAATGGGACAACATTCGCTATCCTCCAATCTTCCGGTACTATACCAGAGACCAACGGTGGGAGGGTAGTCAGGGTGGGAGGGTAGTCAGGGTGGGAGGGTAGTCAGGGTGAGAGAGTAGTCAGGATGGGAGGGTAGTCAGGGTGGGAGGGTAGTCAGGGTGTGAGGGTAGTCAGGGTGTGAGGGTAGTCAGGGTGGGAGGGTAGTCAGGGTGGGAGGGTAGTCAGGGTGGGAGGGTAGTCAGGATGGGAGGGTAGTCAGGGTGGGAGAGTAGTCAGGATGGGAGGGTAGTCAGGGTGGGAGGGTAGTCAGGGTGTGAGGGTAGTCAGGGTGGGAGGGTAGTCAGGGTGGGAGGGTAGTCAGGATGGGAGGGTAATTAGGGTGGGAGGGTAGTCAGGGTGGGAGGGTAGTCAGGGTGGGAGGGTAGTTAGGATGGGAGGGTAGTCAGGGTGGGAGGGTAGTTAGGATGGGGGGGTGGTCAGGGTGGGAGGATAGTAAGGATGGGAGGGTAGTCAGGATGGGAGGGTAGTCAGGGTGGGAGGGTAGTCAGGGTGGGAGAGTAGTCAGGGTGGGAGGGTAGTCAGGGTGGGAGAGTAGTCAGGATGGGAGGGTAGTCAGGGTGGGAGGGTAGTCAGGGTGGGAGGGTAGTCAGGATGGGAGGGTAGTCAGGGTGGGAGAGTAGTCAGGATGGGAGGGTAGTCAGGGTGGGAGGGTAGTCAGGGTGTGAGGGTAGTCAGGGTGGGAGGGTAGTCAGGGTGGGAGGGTAGTCAGGATGGGAGGGTAATTAGGGTGGGAGGGTAGTCAGGGTGGGAGGGTAGTCAGGGTGGGAGGGTAGTCAGGGTGGGAGGGTAGTTAGGATGGGAGGGTAGTCAGGGTGGGAGGGTAGTTAGGATGGGGGGGTGGTCAGGGTGGGAGGATAGTAAGGATGGGAGGGTAGTCAGGGTGGGAGGGTAGTCAGGGTGGGAGAGTAGTCAGGGTGGGAGGGTAGTCAGGGTGGGAGGGTAGTCAGGGTGGGAGGGTAGTCAGGGTGGGAGGGTAGTTAGGGTGGGAGGGTAGTCAGGGTGGGAGGGTAGTCAGGGTGGGAGGGTAGTCAGGGTGGGAGGGTAGTTAGGATGGGAGGGTAGTCAGGGTGGGAGGGTAGTCAGGGTGGGAGGGTAGTTAGGGTGGGAGGGTAGTCAGGGTGGGAGGGTAGTCAGGGTGGGAGGGTAGTCAGGGTGGGAGGGTTGTTGGGGAATGGTCAGGGTGAGATGGTGGTCAGTGTGAGGGGTGATTGGGGAGTAGTCAGGTTGGAAAGGAGTTGGAGATTAGTTGGGGGGAGGATGGGGGCGCTAGTTGGGGCTGGGGGGCATTGATGGATGTTAGTTGAGATGTCCAATGGACGACATCAGGAAATGTAGTTGGGGGTAAGAAGGGTAGTTGGCAGGTCAAAAGAGGAAGCATGGATTGGGGTTATGTAGCCTGGGAATCCTGTGGAGGTTAGTGGGTCAGTAGTATCATTACCCAGGAGTACAAGTGTATTCATTTTTCAAACTTTTCCTGAGTAACTCTTCTGCTCAGCATTTTGGAGGATCAAAATTTAGGTGTGAATTATACTGTAAATGGCAGAACCCTTAGGAACATTAACATACAAGGAGATCTATGTGTGCAGTCCACAATTTCCTAAAAGTGGCAATACAGGTGGCCAAGGTGATTTAGAAGGCACGTGGCATACCTGCTTTCATCAGCTGGGTCACTGAGTACAAGAGTTGGCAAATCATGTTGCAGCTGTATAAAACCTTGATTAGGGCACATTTAGAGTCGTGCGTGCAGTTCTGTTCACCACACTACCAGAAGGACATGGGAGCTTTGAAGAGAGTGCAATGAAGGTTCACCAGGATGTTGTCTGGTCTCGAGAGTGTCGGCTATGAGGAGAAGTTGAATAAAAGTCGGATCGCTTTCGCTGAAAAGAGGGAGGCTGAGGGGAGACCTGATAGAGGTGTACAAAATTATGAGAGACATAGACAGGATGGATAGTCAGAGGATTTTCTCCAGGGCGGAAGTGTCAATTACAAGGAGGCACAGATTCATAGTGAGAGGGGGAAAATTTAAGAGAGATGTATGGAGAATGTTTTTCACGCAGAGTGGTGAGTGTCTGGAATGCACTGCCAGAAGGGGTGGTGGAAGCAGGCACATTAGCAACGTTTAAGAGCGATCTGGATGGGTACGTGAATAGGGAGGGGATAGAGGGATATCGACTGAGTAAGGGCAGGAGGTTTTTTTAGTTTAGCTTGGGCATCAAGATCAGCACATGCTTGGAATACTGAAGGGCCTGTTCCTGTGCTGCATTTTGTTCTTTGTTACTTGCTCTTTTTTTGTTCTCTCCACATGCCTCAAAATGATAGTATGTTTGGATCTATGAGATTGCATTGTGAAAGCAGGCACAAGTTTCGGGAACAGAATGTTACAATTGCAGTTAAAGTTGTCATGGGGAATCTACTAACACAGATATGCTAAGACAAAATGCTGCTTTAGTTTAATTGTTGGAGTGTGTGAGTGATGGATGATGCAGTGTGGGTGTCAATGAGAGATAAAAGGTGGATTTTTGACAAGCCTGGGTGATGCAGTAACACTTAAATGTGTTCAGCCTTCACCTTAAGAACTCTGCCTAAACAATAAAATGAAACGAGTAGAGCTTTATTTGTGTAAAAGGAGAGATTACAGGAGGTTGACCATGAGCCACAGGTCCAGACATAAAGTCAGCAGGTGAACAGCTAAAAGCAAGACAGGAGTCAGGGCACAGAAACCAATATAAAGATTTGTCAATTCTTTTCCTTCCTTCTGATCAGATAGAATTTACTCTCAAAGAAATCTTTTAACTAAACTGGATCATGCTGTCAAGAACAGAATACATCAGTTAACACACTTTGAGAGTATATACTGCAGGCTTGCTTTGCAGACAGTTGGATTGTAAAATCTTATTGAAGCTGTTCCCTTGGCTCTGAGAATGAATGTATTGATCTTGACTGGTAATGGTTTAAAACTTCAAACCTATTTTCAAAAGATTGTTTTATTAGTATTGCATATATTTTGTATCATGTGGTGCATATTGTGAACTGACCACCACAAGTTTGGTAAGCATTACAATCCTCTTCAATAACTCTGGTCTCGATGAAGTGATGTGGAGATGCTGGCTTTGGACTGGGGTAAGCACAGTATGAAGTCTCACAAAACCAGGTTAAAGTCCAACAGGTTTATTGGGTCGCACATGCCACTAGCTTTCGGAGCGCAGCCCATTCATCAGGTGAGTGGGAGTTGTGTTCGCAAACAGGGCATAGAAAGACACAAACTCAATTTACAAAATAATGGTTGGAATGCGAGTCTTCCAACTTGCTTGTTTGTGAACAGAATTCCTACTCATCTAATGAAGGGGCAGCGCTCTGAAAACTTATGGCTTGTGCTACCAAATAAACCTGTTGAATGAAGTGGACAGGAAGGAGCTATTTCCCTTAACAGAGAGTCTGATCACCAAAGGGGGAGAGATTTAAAATAATTGGTTGAATAAAGGATGAGAGAGAAGTTGAGGGGAAATTCCTTCTCCCACAAGGATTTGGGATTCTGAAACTCACCCCTGAAAAGATGGTACAGTCAAAAATGTTCATCGTATTTAGCAAATAATTGTATGTGCATCTGATGTGCCATAATCTACAGGTAAGGCACCAAGATGGATGAAATGCATCATAGAACACTGAGTGAAGTGAGAGTGGAAATTGCAGAGCCCTCACCATAGCTTTTCAGCCTTCCTTATACTTAGGGTGGTCCTGGAGGACCAGAGAATTACAAACACAACACCCCTGTCAAAAAAAAGTGGAAAGATAAGGCCAGCAATTGCCAGCCGGTCAGTTTAAATTTGATGATGGAAAAACTTCAAAGAAACAATAGATCAGCAAAAGCTAATAGTTGCATGGACAAATATGAGTCAATAAGGAAAACCGGCATGGATTTCTTCAGGGGGAATTATCTTTAAATAGCTTGCTGATACTTTTTGAAGATGTAACAGAGAGGGTTAATAAGTGTAATGTTGTTGATGTGGTGTACATGGACTTCCAAAAGACATCTGACACAACTGACTTGTGAGCAAAGTTATAGCTCGTGAAATAAAAGAGACTGTAGCAATATGGATTTGGAATTTGCTGAATGAAAGGCAACAGAGTAATGATTAATGGATGTTTTTCGTGCTGAAGGATGGTTCGCAGCAGCTTACCAGGAGTCAATATTGGGACCTGTGGTGTCTGCTCTGTTGTCCTTAAAGAGACAGAGTGAAGGTTACCAGGCCTGGGTAACCAATCAGGACTCAGAATGAGGAATCACCCCCAGGGGAGAAGTTCTCTTGGGCAGAGATGTTCCAGAATGAGCTGCAGACAAGCTGCTGCTCTTGTAGATCCTTGGAAATAAATTCTTTGTTTTTTACCAATGAAGTCTTTGAAAGTGTATTATTACAGGACACTTGCTTTTCCTGATATATATACTAATGACCCAGACCTTGGTGTACAGGACACAATTTCAAAATCTATGGATGATACAAAACTTGTAAATATTCTGAAATTTCAAAAGGACATAATGGATGATATTGGAATAGTGTAGGTTAGATGGGCTTTAGATTGGTTTTTACAGGTCGGCGCAACATCAAGGGCCTAAGGGCTTGTACTGGACTGTAATGTTTTATAAATAAGTTGGCAGGAATGGGCAGACAGGTGGCATATGAAATGAAATGCAGAGAAATGAGAAATGATTTATTTTTGTAGGAATAACATGGAGAGATGAGAAATAGGAAGGGAGAAATCACTTTGATAGGGTTGTACTATAGGCCCCAAAATAGTCAGCAGCATTGAGGAGCAAATATGTAAAGAGATGACAGATAGCTCCAAGAAAAATAGGGTGGTAATAGTCGGAGATTTTAACTTTCCCAACATTGACTGGGACAGCCATAGTATTAGAGAGTTAGATGGAGAGAAATTTGTTGAGTGTATTCAGGAGGAATTTCTCATTCAGTATATGGATGGCCCAACTAGAGAGAGGGCAAAACTTGACCTCCTCTTGGGAAATAAGGAAGGGCAGGTGACAAAGTGGTAGTGAGGGATCACTTTGGGACCAGTGACCATAATTCTATTGGTTTTAAGATCACTATGGAGAACGATAGGACTGGCCCAAAAATTAATGTTCTAAATTGGGACAAGGCCAATTTTGATGGAATCAGACAGGAACTTTCAAAAGTTAATTGGGGGAGTCTGTGGGAAGGAAAAGGGACATCTGGTAAGTGGCAGGCTTTCAAAAGTGGGTTAGTCAGGGTTCAGGGTAAACACATTTCTCTTAGAGTGAAGGGCAAGGCTTGCAGAAGTCGGGAACCCTGGATGACTCGGAAAATTGAGACCCTGGTCAAGAAGAACATAAGAAATAGGAGCAGGAGTAGGCCATCCAGCCCTTCGAGCCTGCCCCGCCATTCAATAAGATCATGGCTGATCTGTCGTGGCTCAGTTCCACATTCCCGCCCTCTCCCCATAATCCTTAATCCCCTCTCTTATCAAAAACCCATCAACCCACATCTTAAAAATATTTAGCGAGGCAGCCTCCACCACTTCAACGGGCAGAGAATTCCAGAGATTCACCACCCTTTGAGTGAAGAAGTTCTTCCTCAACTCCGTTCTAAACCGCCCCCCCTTTATCTTGAGGCTGTGCCCCCTAGTCCTACTGTCCTTTCTGAGCGGGAAGAGTCTCTCCACCTCTATCCTATCCATCCCATTCATCATCTTATACGTCTCAATGAGATCTCCCTTCATTCTTCTAAACTCTAACGAGTACAAGCCCAGTTTATTCAGCCTCTCCTCATAGCTCAACCCCTTCAACTCCGGCATCAGCCTAGTAAACCTCCTCTGCACTCCCTCCAAGGCCAAAATATCCTTGCGTAAGTACGGCACCCAAAACTACACACAGTACTCCAGCTGTGGCCTCACCAATGCCCTATACAGCCGCAGCAAGACCTCCCCACTTTTATATTCAATCCCCCTCGCTATGAAGGCCAGCATCCCATTCGCCTTCCTGACCACCTGCTGCACCTGCAGGCTGGGTTTTTGCGACTCATGCACAAGGACCCCGAGGTCCCTCTGCACCGTCGCCTGCTGCAGTTGCAGTTAAAGTTAAAGAAGGAGGCTCACGACGTGCATAGGCAGCTGGGATCAAGTGAATCTCTTGAAGAGTATAGGGGGCGTAGGAGTAGAGTTAAGAGAGAAATCAGGAGGGCAAAAAGGGGACACGAAATTGTTTTGGCAGATAAGACAAAGGAGAATCCAAAGACCTTCTACAAATACATAAAAGGCAAAAGAGTAACTGGGGAGAGAGTAGGGCCTCTTAAGGTTCAACAAGGTCATTTATATGCAGCTCCACAAGAGATGGGTGAGATCCTAAATGAATACTTCTCATCAGTATTTACTGTTGAGAAAAGCATGGATATTAGAAACTTGGGGAAATAAATAGTGATGTCTTGAGGAGTGTATATATTACAGAAAAGGAGGTGCTGGAAGTCTTAAAACGCATCAAGATATATAAATCCCCAGGACCTGATGAAGTGTATCCCAGGACATTGTGCGAGGCTAGGGAGGAAATTGCGGTTCTCCTAGCTGACATATCTGAACCATTGATAGTCATGGGTGAGGTGCCTGGAGATTGGAAGTGATAAGTGTTGTGTCTTTGTTTAAAAAGGACTGCAGGGAAAAGCCTGGGAACTACAGGCCAGTTAGCCTCACATCTGTGGTGGGTAAATTGGTGGAAGGCATTTTGAGAGACAGGATCTACAGGCATTTAGAGATGCAAGGACTGATTAGAAACAGTCAGCGTAGCTTTGTGAGTGGAAAATCATGTCTCACAAATTTGATTGAGTTTTTTGAAGGGGTAACCAAGAAGATAGATGAGGGCAGTGCAGTTGATGTTGTCTACATGGACTTTAGCAAAGCCTTTGACAAGGTACCACATGGAAGGTTGTTGCATAAAATTAAACCTCACGGGATCCAGGGTGAAATATCTAAATAGATACAAAATTGGCTTCTTGACAGAAACCAGAGAGTGGTTGTAGAGAGTTGTTTTTCAAACTGGAGGCCTGTGATCAGTGGTGTGCCTGAGGGATCAGTGCTGGGCCCGAGGAATCAGTGCTGGGCCCACTGTTATTTCTCATTTATATTAATGATTTGGCTGAGAATATAGGAGGCATGGTTAGTAAATTTGCAGATGACACCGCAATTGGTGACATAGTGGGCAGTGAAGAAAGTTATCTCCAATTGCAACAGGATCTTGATCAATTGGGCCAGTGGGCTGACAAATGGCAGATAGAGCTTAATTTAGACAAATGCGAGGTAATGCATTTTGGTAGACTGAACCAGGGCGGGACTTACTCAGTTAATGATAGGGCATCGGGGAGAGTTGTAGAACAAGGAGATCCAGGGGTACATGTTCATAGCTCCTTGAAAGTGGAGTCACAGGTGGACAGAGTGGTGAAGAAGGCATTCGGCATGCTTGTTTTCATCAGTCAGAATATTGAATACAGGAGTTGGGACGTCTTGTTAAAGTTGTACAAGACATTGGTAAGGCCACACTTGGAATACTGTGTGCAATTCTGGTCACCCTATTATAGAAAGGATGTAATTAAACTAGAAAGAGTGCAGAAAAGATTTATTAGGATGCTACTGGGACTTGATGGATTGAGTTATAAGGAGAGGCTGAATAGACTGGGACTTTTTTCTCCTGGAGCATAGAAGGCTGAGGGGTGATCTTACAGAGGTCTATAAAATAATGAGGGGCACAGATCAGCTAGATAATCAATATATTTTCCCAAAGGTAGGAGAGTCTAAAACTAGAGGGCATAGGTTTAAGGTGAGAGGGGAGAGATACAAAAGTGTCCAGAGGGGCAATTTTTTCACACAGAGGGTGGTGAGCGTCTGGAATAAGCTGCCAGAGGTAGTAGTTGAGGTGGGTATAATTTTATCTTTTAAAAAGCATTTAGATAGTTACATGGGTACGATGGGTATAGAGGGATATGGGCCAAATGCGGGCAATTGGGATTAGCTTAGGGGTTTTGAAACAAAAAGGGCAGTATGGACAAGTTGGGCCAAAGGGCCTGTTTCCATGCTGTAAATCTCTAAGACTCTAAATGATATAAGATAAAGAGTACTACTCTAAAAGGTGTGCAGAAGCAGGGGGACTTGGGTGTACATGTGCATAAATTATTGAATGTAGCAGGACAGGTTGGGAGAGAACCTAATAAAACATACAGTATAAGAACATAAGAACATAAGAAATAGGAGCAGGAGTATGCCATCTAGCCCTTCGAGCCTGCCCCGCCATTCAATAAGATCATGGCTGATCTGTCGTGGCTCAGTTCCACATTCCCGCCCTCTCCCCATTACCCTTAATCCCCTCTCTTATCAAGAACCCATCAACCCGCTTCTTAAAAATATTTAGCGAGGCAGCCTCCACCACTTCAACGGGCAGAGAATTCCAGAGATTCACCACCCTTTGAGTGAAGAAGTTCCTCCTCAACTCCGTTCTAAACCGGCCCCCTTTATCTTGAGGCTGTGCCCCCTAGTCCTACTGTCCTTTCTGAGCGGGAAGAGTCTCTCCACCTCTATCCTATCCATCCCATTCATCATCTTATATGTCTCAATGAGATCTCCCCTCATTCTTCTAAACTCTAACGAGTACAAGCCCAGTTTATTCAGCCTCTCCTCATAGCTCAACCCCTTCAACTCCGGCATCAGCCTAGTAAACCTCCTCTGCACTCCCTCCAAGGCCAAAATATCCTTGCGTAAGTGCGGCGCCCAAAACTGCACACAGTACTCCAGCTGCGGCCTCACCAATGCCCTATACAGCTGCAGCAAGACCTCCCTACTTTTATATTCAATCCCCCTCGCTATGAAGGCCAGCATCCCATTCGCCTTCCTGACCACCTGCTGCACCTGCAAGAGTGGGGGTCAATGGGTACTATTCGGATTGGCGGTTGGTGACTAGTGGGGTGCCCCAGGGGTCGGTGCTGGGGCCTCAGCTATTTACCATTTATATAGATGATCTGGAGGAGGGAACCGAGTGCAGGGTGTCGAAATTTGCTGATGACACCAAGATTGGGGGAAAGGCAAATTGTGCAGAGGATGTGGAGAGTCTGCAGAAGGATCTAGATAGCTGGGCTATCTAGATGGGCTAGCGCTTAATATAAAAAAGGATAGCAAGAGTTTTTATAAATATATAAAAAGGAAGAGACTGGCTAGGGTGAATGTTGGTCCTTTGGAGGATGAGAAAGGGGACCTAGTGGTAGGGGATGAGGATATGGCTAAGGTATTGAATAACTTTTTTGTTTCTGTCTTCACGGAGGAGGACGTGAATAATTTGCTGGGTGTTAGCGATGGAAAGGTGGTAGGACTGGAGGGTCTTAATGACATTACTGTTACTAGAGAGGCGGTGCTCGACAGACTGGAGGGGCTGATTGTGGTCAAGTCCCCAGGACCGGATGGAATGCATCCGAGGGTTCTGAAAGAAATGGCGGAGGTTATAGTGGATGCCTTGGTGGTTATTTTCCAGACGTCGCTGGATTCCGGGGAAGTGCCGGATGATTGGAAAACGGCTAATATTACGCCGTTGTTTAAGAAGGGTGCCAGGCAAAAGGCGGGGAATTATAGGCCGGTTAGTTTAACATCTGTGGTAGGTAAAATGTTAGAATCTGTCATTAAGGAGGAAATTGCGAGGCATCTTGAAGG
This sequence comes from Carcharhinus amblyrhynchos, assembly GCF_965287045.1. Classification (NCBI taxonomy): domain Eukaryota; kingdom Metazoa; phylum Chordata; class Chondrichthyes; order Carcharhiniformes; family Carcharhinidae; genus Carcharhinus; species Carcharhinus amblyrhynchos. The sequence goes on along the minus strand of NW_027650329.1, from coordinate 78,324 downwards.
GAATTGCTTGTTAGAGCAGACGCAGCACGGTTTCATTAAAGGGAAGTCGTGTCTGACAAATTTACTGGAGTTCTATGAGGATGTGTCTAGGGCGGTGGATAGAGGAGAGCCGGTGGATGTGGTCTTTCTAGATTTTCAGAAGGCATTTGACAAAGTACCTCACAAGAGGTTATTGCAGAAGGTCGAGGGACATGGAGTTGGGGGTAGGGTGTTAGCGTGGATAGAGGATTGGTTGTCAAATAGGAGGCAGAGAGTGGGGGTCAACGGGTGCTATTCGGATTGGCGGATGGTGACTAGTGGAGTGCCCCAGGGGTCGGTGCTGGGGCCTCAGCTATTTACCATTTATATAGATGATCTGGGGGAGGGAACCGAGTGTAGGGTGTCGAAATTTGCTGATGACACCAAGATTGGGGGAACGGCAAATTGTGCAGAGGGTGTGGAGAGTCTGCAGAAGGATCTAGATAGGCTGGGCGAATGGGCCAGGAAATGGCAAATGGAATTTAATGTTGGCAAGTGTGAGGTGGTCCACTTTGGTAGGAATAATGGTAGGAAGGACTATTACTTACGTGGCGAAAAACTGCAGCAGGCGATGGTGCAGAGGGACCTCGGGGTCCTTGTGCATGAGTCGCAAAAACCCAGCCTGCAGGTGCAGTATCCTGGGCTTTATTAATGGTATCACAGAATACAAAAAACAAGAAAGGTATGTTGAAATTGTACAAGTCGACAGTTCAGTCAGAGCTGAATATTGTGTCCAGTTCAGATGTGAAGGTATTTTAGAAGGTGCAGAAAAGATTCACAAGAATGCTTCTAGGGATGAGGAGCTTCAGTTATGTAGATAGATTGGAGGAGTTGGGACTGTTTTCTTTAGAGAAAAGAAGTCTAACAAGAGGTTTGATAGAGGTGTCCAAAATCATGAGTGGTCTAGACCAAGTAGATAGAAACATAGGAATTAGGAGCAGAAGTCGGCAAATGGAACCCTTCAAGCCTTCTCCACCATTCAATCAGATTGTAATGGTTTTAATCAGGACATTGAGTTGGCCTATTGGAGTATGTACTCCCTGATTAAGGATCCAATTGATAGGCCAATCAGGGAATCTTTGCCTTGTACTTGACTGGGAGTGTCAGTTCCTTTGACACCCCCGCCCCCGCCCCCACTCCCAACCCACCCCCACACCCACCCCCACCCCCACCCCCAGAAATAGACTGCTAACTGCTGGCATTCTGTGTACTGCTGTTAGAGTTTGTAAATAAAGGAATTCTGCCTCCGAAGACTTACACAGATTATGGCTGATCTCTCCCTGGCCTCAAATTCACCTCCCCATCTGTTTCCCACACTACGGATCAGCGAGTTCCACCACCCTCTTCAAGAAGTAATTCCTCCTTATCTCCGTTTTATAGAGATAGAGATCTGTTCCCACTCAGATCAAGAACCAGAGGGCACAGGTGTAAAGTAACTAGTAAAAGAAGCAGAAGTTATACAAGGAGAAATTATTTAATGCAATAAGTGGTTAAGGTTTGCAATGCAGTGTGAAGGCAGGTTCAAGTGAAGCATTCAAAAGGGAATTAGACTCTTATCTGAAAAGGAAGAATTGCAGGGTTATGGGGAGAAGCTGGGGGGAGTGATGCTAGATGAGTTGCTCATTGGGAGACTCAGTGCAGGCACATTGAGATAAGTGGCTTCCTTCTACACTGTAACAATTCTGTGATTCCAAGGATCAAAGTGAGATTACGGTGGATAGTACTCTTTTAATTGGCATACACAGAGTGCACCAAATACATTGATTCAGAGCTATATATGTCTATGTTTACCTCAGGATCCAGAGAAGGACCTGAGGAAAAGCTTAAGCAGCCACAAAATAAATCAGACAGCAATGGAAAGATAGAACAGAGATGTGTGAATTTGATGTGTGTTTGCTGTCCTCTTCTGGACATACACTCAAACACTCAGCAATGAAATAGCCTTGTAAATGGTAATTGTAAATTGTCATGTTATCTCACGCTTAGGGAGGCAGTAAAATTGCCACCTATAACTTCAGGGAGATATTTTACAGTCATTATTTCTCCTGGATTGATACTAATATCCCATAACGGTTACAGTTGGAGGTTGTGAGAACCAAACTGAAATCCCAGTAAGTATTTTTCTGTTAGGGCTGATTTCTGCTCTTAACCCCAGAGTCAAATTTGTGTCTAGTTTGAAGTCAGAATTAAAAGGTTTCAATCCATTCCTGGTTTCACAATCCTGGCTGCAACTCAGATGAGCAGTACGATAGCACACTTTGGTTGGCACAGCTGCCTCACAGCGCCAGGAATCCAGGTTCGATTTCGGGCTCAGGTGACTGTGTGGAGTCTGTACCTTCTTCCCCATGTCTGCTTGGGTGCTCTGGTTTCCTCCCACACTCCAAAGCTGTGCAGGTTAGGTGGATTGGCCATGCTAAATCGCCCCTTAGTGTCCAAAGATGTGTTAGTTAGGAGGATTAATGGGGTAAATATGTGGAGTTAGGCCTGGGTAAGATGTTCTGTCAGAGAGTTGGTCTAGACTTGATGGGCTGAATGGCCTCCTTCTGCATTGTATTCTGCTAGTTCTTCAAACTGAGGGAGTGCTGTACTGTCAGAAGTGCTGTTTTTCTGATGAGCATTAAACCCAGGTGTCATCTTCTTTCGCACGAGGATGTAAAAGATCACACACCGTGTGAAGAAAAACAGTGCCATTTTCTTCAGTAGCCTCGACAATATTTGTTTCTCAATCACATCAATAAAACACATTTTCTGATTATTCTCAGATTGCTGTTTGCTGTGCACCAACTCACTGTCATGTTTCCTACATTACAATCATGACTACACTTGGCGATGGTGGCAGTCTTCAGTTTCACAAGACAAGGATTTGTGCTTCGCCTGCTGTGACTTAGGAGTCCACTCTGGCCTGGCAGTCTCTGCTGTATTTGCTACAGAGGAAGTCAGTTGGCTGGGAAGATGATTCGTCGGCCTTTTCTTATCTCATATAACCAATGGGGTACTTTTGAAATCTCATTAAGTCAGTGCTGTCCTTGCCATGTTCACTGGGTGAATGATGGCTGGAAAGACCTTCTGGAAAGACAGTGAACTGGCCAATGGATCATGACTTTCTGGGCAACCATACCACCTCTACAAGAACACCTTTAAGTGAGATGTGAATATGGTGGACATTGATATTTATACTTGTTGGCCTGTTTTCTCTTGGCCCCCTTTTCGGACAGCTGAGTTTTTCATTTCTGCTCGCTGCTTCCAATTGTTTCCAGACAGTCAAACTTCAGAGATAATGGCCATCAGTGGCTGTCCCTGTAGTAAGTGTCAGTGTCCATCATATTCATATCTCACTTAAAGGTGTCCTTGTAGAGGTGATATGGATGCCCAGGAAGTCATGACCCACTGGCCAGTTCACTGTATGGAAGATCTCTCCTGCCATCATTCATCTATTGAATATGGCAAACATAGCAACGACAGATTGATTTAATGAGATTTCAAAAGTACCTCATTGATTATAGGAGGTAGTGAAAAGTTTGCTTTAGGGACACAATCATCAAAATTCTCCATCATTTGTGGCTGGGATTCTCCGGTGCCACTGAAAGTGAATGGAGTTACAGCTGGAATGTCAAATTCTCCATTCTCATTTACAGCAGGGCTGGCAAGGATGAGATCAGAGCATCCTGCCTATTGTCAGAGAAGATACACCAAGCAAACAGTTGTGAAGAAACTGTGCCTTAAAGAAATGTATTTTAATTAGCTTTCTTGTGCAGGATTTGTTCTATGCCTTTTGTCTGGATCCAGCAGCACGGTATTGTTGCTACAGCAGAATTGATCTTAATTGATATGATGTTTGTTTTAATCTGAACGAATGCAGGATTCTGTTATGTTGTGTTTCCCCCTGGGATATTGCAGAGTAGCACTTGATTTGCTGGTAAGGTTACATGAGTGGGTGGGTCTAGGCTTTATCAAAGAACTCAAGGCAGTCTGCTTATTTGAAGCTTTCAAGATAGGTGGGTATAGCCTTCCATGGAGGTTGCTACATGAATATTAGAAGACAACTATCTTTCTGAATCACTCTCCTGAGGTGTTAAAAGGCCTAAAATCCAGTAGCCATGTAAACATCTTTGATTTATGTGTTAACTGGTGGGTGATACTGCTGAATTGGAACTATACAAATAGCTAGCTGTTAAGAATTAGACTTTGCCATGTCTAAGTATTTTAATTGGTAATAATTATTCTAATTTTTTTTGTTATATTCTAACAGTGTTCTTAAAAAAAGTTTGTTTTGATAAAACCTTCCGAGTAGGTCATTGGACTCACCTGGAGTGAGACACTTATGCTCACTCTAATGCCAAATTCAAATATAAAACTTTATGGTCTAGGCTAACTTCACAAAATATCTTGGACTTTCTGATCTGATCCTTAGCACAATGGAAGTTCCAAAGGTGTTCCCTGATAACCAGTAGTTGATTTGCAGAAAGCCCAGAGATTTGATAAAACAAGTACAACCGGCAAGGCTCCACACTACGAATGGAATTTCCTGTTTTTTTAACAGAGGAAGCAATCTTGTCAGAATATGTCAGAATGAATTCTGGTGAAAAATATGGAGAGAATCATGCCGACAGTTCCAGTGTAACTTCTGGCCAAATCTTGAGCCTCATTGACAAAACTTTTTATAGCCACAAGAATAACGGCGTGCAGATGGTATTCTCCCAGGTTCCAGGTTCCACATGATTACACCAGTCACTAGAGAGCTGCCTATAAATGGTACCCCAGGGAAAAGCCTGGGAACTAGTGAGCCAGTGAGCTTCACATCTATGGTGGGAAAGCTGTTGGAAGGTATTTTGAGAGCTAGGATCTACAGGCATTTAGAGATGCAAGGACTGATTAGAGACAGTCAGCGTAGCTTTGTGAGTGGAAAATCATGTCTCACAAATTTGATTGAGTTTTTTGAAGGGGAAACCAAAAAGCTAGATGAGGGCAGTGCAGTTGATGTTGTCTACATGGACTTTAGCAAGGCCTTTGACAAGGTACCGCATGGTACTGCATAAGGTTAAATCTCACAGGATCGAGGGTGAGGTATCTAAATGAATACAAAATTTGCTTCTTGACAGAGGCCAGAGAGTGGTTGTAGAGGGTTGTTTTTCAAACTGGATGCCTATGACTAGCGTTGTGCCTCAGGGATCAGTGCTGGTTCCTCTGTTATTTGTCACTTAATGATTTGGATGAGAATATAGGAGGCATGGTTAGTAAGTTTGCAGATGACACGAAGATTGGTGGCATAGTGGACAGGGAAGAAAGTTATCTCCAATTGCAATGAGATCACGATCAGTTGGGCCAGTGGGCTCATGAATGGCAGATGGAGTTTAATTTAGATAAATGCGAGGTTATGCATTTTGATAGATTGGACTAGGGCAGGACTTACTTAGTTAATGGTAGGGCGTTGGGAGAGTGCGCGGTGGGGGGATGAGAGCGCGCGGTGGGGGGATGAGAGTGCGCGGTGGGGGGATGAGAGTGCACGGTGGGGGGGATGAGAGTGCGCGGTGGGGGGGATGAGAGTGCACGGTGGGGGGGATGAGAGTGCGCGGTGGGGGGGATGAGAGTGCGCGGTGGGGGGGATGAGAGTGCACGGTGGGGGGGATGAGAGTGCGCGGTGGGGGGGATGAGAGTGCGCGGTGGGGGGGATGAGAGTGCACGGTGGGGGGGATGAGAGTGCACGGTGGGGGGGATGAGAGCGCGCGGTGGGGGGGATGAGAGTGCACGGTGGGGGGGATGAGAGCGCGCGGTGGGGGGATGAGAGTGCACAGTGGGGGGGATGAGAGTGCACAGTGGGGGGGATGAGAGTGCACAGTGGGAGGATGAGAGCGCGCGGTGGGGGGGATGAGAGTGCACAGTGGGGGGGGATGAGAGTGCACGGTGGGGGGGATGAGAGCGCGCGGTGGGGGGATGAGAGTGCACAGTGGGGGGGATGAGAGTGCACAGTGGGGGGGATGAGAGTGCACAGTGGGAGGATGAGAGCGCGCGGTGGGGGGATGAAAGTGCACAGTGGGGGGGATGAGACTGCGCGGTGGGGGGATGAGAGCGCGCGGTGGGGGGGATGAGAGTGCACAGTGGGGGGATGAGAGCGCGCGGTGGGGGGGATGAGAGTGCACGGTGGGGGGGATGAGAGCGCACGGTGGGGGGATGAGAGTGCACAGTGGGGGGATGAGAGTGCACAGTGGGGGGGATGAGAGTGCGCGGTGGGGGGGATGAGAGTGCACAGTGGGGGGATGAGAGCGCGCGGTGGGGGGGATGAGAGCGCGTGGTGGGGGGGATGAGAGTGCACAGTGGGGGGGATGAGACTGTGCGGTGGGGGGATGAGAGCGCGTGGTGGGGGGATGAGAGTGCACAGTGGGGGGATGAGAGTGCACGGTGGGGGGATGAGAGTGCACGGTGGGGGGATGAGAGTGCGCGGTGGGGGGATGAGAGCGCGTGGTGGGGGGGATGAGAGCGCGCGTGGGGGGGATGAGAGCGCGTGGTGGGGGGGATGAGAGCGCGCGGTGGGGGGGATGAGAGCGCGCGGTGGGGGGATGAGAGTGCACAGTGGGGGGGATGAGAGCGCGCGGTGGGGGGGATGAGAGTGCACGGTGGGGGGGATGAGAGTGCACAGTGTGGGGGATGAGAGTGCGCGGTGGGGGGGATGAGAGTGCACAGTGGGGGGATGAGAGTGCGCGGTGGGGGGGATGAGAGCGCGCGGTGGGGGGATGAGAGTGCACGGTGGGGGGGAATGAGAGCGCGTGGTCGGGGGGATGAGAGCGCGCAGTGGGGGGATGAGAGTGCGCGGTGGGGGGATGAGAGTGCGCGGTGGGGGGATGAGAGGAGAGCGCACGGTGGGGGGATGAGAGTGCACAGGTGGGGGGGATGAGAGTGCACGGTGGGGGGATGAGAGTGCACGGTGGGGGGGATGAGACTGTGCGGTGGGGGGATGAGAGCACGCGGTGGGGGGGATGAGAGTGCGCGGTGGGGGGGATGAGAGCGCGCAGTGGGGGGGATGAGAGCGCGCAGTGGGGGGGATGAGAGCGCGCAGTGGGGGGGATGAGAGCGCGCGGTGGGGGGGATGAGAGTGCGCGGTGGGGGGGATGAGAGTGCACAGTGGGGGGGATGAGAGTGCGTGGTGGGGGGGATGAGAGTGCACAGTGGGGGGGATGAGAGTGCGTGGTGGGGGGGATGAGAGTGCACAGTGGGGGGGATGAGAGTGCGCGGTGGGGGGGATGAGAGTGCGTGGTGGGGGGGATGAGAGTGCACAGTGGGGGGGATGAGAGTGCGCGGTGGGGGGGATGAGAGTGCACAGTGGGGGGATGAGAGTGCACAGTGGGGGGATGAGAGCGCGCGGTGGGGGGGATGAGAGTGCGCGGTGGGGGGGATGAGAGTGCGCGGTGGGGGGGATGAGAGTGCACAGTGGGGGGGATGAGAGTGCGCGGTGGGGGGGATGAGAGTGCACAGTGGGGGGATGAGAGTGCACAGTGGGGGGATGAGAGCGCGCGGTGGGGGGGATGAGAGTGCGCGGTGGGGGGGATGAGAGTGCGCGGTGGGGGGGATGAGAGTGCACAGTGGGCGGGAAGAGAGTGCACAGTGGGGGGGATGAGAGTGCGCGGTGGGGGGGATGAGAGTGCACAGTGGGGGGATGAGAGTGCGCGGTGGGGGGGATGAGAGTGCGTGGTGGGGGGGATGAGAGTGCACAGTGGGGGGGATGAGAGTGCGCGGTGGGGGGGATGAGAGTGCACAGTGGGGGGATGAGAGTGCACAGTGGGGGGATGAGAGCGCGCGGTGGGGGGATGAGAGTGCACAGTGGGGGGATGAGAGTGCGCGGTGGGGGGGATGAGAGTGCACAGTGGGGGGGAAGAGAGTGCACAGTGGGGGGGATGAGAGTGCACAGTGGGGGGGATGAGAGTGCACAGTGGGGGGGATGAGAGTGCACAGTGGGGGGGATGAGAGTGCGCAGTGGGGGGGATGAGAGCGCGCAGTGGGGGGGATGAGAGTGCGCGGTGGGGGGGAATGAGAGCGCGTGGTGGGGGGGATGAGAGTGCGAGGTGTGGGGGATGAGAGCGCGTGGTGGGGGGGATGAGAGTGCACAGTGGGGGGGATGAGAGAGCGTGGTGGGGGGGATGAGAGCGCGCGGTGGGGGGAATGAGAGCGCGTGGTGGGGGGAATGAGAGCGCGCGGTGGGGGGATGAGAGCGCGTGGTGGGGGGATGAGAGTGCGCGGTGGGGGGGATGAGAGTGCACAGTGGGGGGGATGAGAGAGCGTGGTGGGGGGAATGAGAGCGCGCGGTGGGGGGATGAGAGCGCGCGGTGGGGGGATGAGAGTGCACAGTGGGGGGGATGAGAGAGCGTGGTGGGGGGAATGAGAGCGCGCGGTGGGGGGATGAGAGCGCGCGGTGGGGGGATGAGAGTGCACAGTGGGGGGATGAGAGTGCACAGTGGGGGGGATGAGACTGCGCGGTGGGGGGATGAGAGTGCACAGTGGGGGGGATGAGAGTGCGTGGTGGGGGGGATGAGAGTGCACAGTGGGGGGGATGAGAGCGCGGGGTGGGGGGGATGAGAGTGCACAGTGAGGGGGATGAGAGTGCACGGTGGGGGGATGAGAGTGCACAGTGGGGGGGGATGAGAGTGCACAGTGGGGGGGATGAGACTGTGCGGTGGGGGGATGAGAGCGCGTGGTGGGGGGATGAGAGTGCACAGTGGGGGGATGAGAGTGCACGGTGGGGGGGATGAGAGTGCACGGTGGGGGGATGAGAGCGCGCGGTGGGGGGATGAGAGTGCGTGGTGGGGGGGATGAGAGCGCGCGGTGGGGGGGATGAGAGCGCGCGGTGGGGAGATGAGCGTGCAGAGTGGGGGGATGAGAGCGCGCAGTGGGGGGGATGAGAGTGCACAGTGGGGGGATGAGAGCGCGCGGTGGGGGGGATGAGAGTGCACGGTGGGGGGGATGAGAGTGCACAGTGGGGGGGATGAGAGTGCGTGGTGGGGGGGATGAGAGTGCACGGTGGGGGGGATGAGAGTGCACAGTGGGGGGGATGAGAGCGCGCAGTGGGGGGGATGAGAGCGCGCGGTGGGGGGGATGAGAGTGCACGGTGGGGGGGATGAGAGTGCACGGTGGGGGGGATGAGAGTGCACAGTGGGGGGGATGAGAGTGCACGGTGGGGGGGATGAGAGTGCACAGTGGGGGGGATGAGAGCGCGCAGTGGGGTGGATGAGAGTGCGCGGTGGGGGGGATGAGAGTGCACGGTGGGGGGGATGAGAGTGCACGGTGGGGGGGATGAGAGTGCACAGTGGGGGGGATGAGAGTGCGCGGTGGGGGGGATGAGAGTGCACAGTGGGGGGGATGAGAGTGCACGGTGGGGGGGATGAGAGTGCACGGTGGGGGGGATGAGAGTGCGCGGTGGGGGGGAATGAGAGTGCACGGTGGGGGGGATGAGAGTGCGCGGTGGGGGGGAATGAGACTGCGCGGTGGGGGGGATGAGAGTGCGCGGTGGGGGGGATGAGAGTGCGTGGTGGGGGGGATGAGAGTGCGTGGTGGGGGGGATGAGAGTGCACAGTGGGGGGGATGAGACTGCACGGTGGGGGGGATGAGACTGCACGGTGGGGGGGATGAGAGTGCACGGTGGGGGGGATGAGAGTGCACGGTGGGGGGGATGAGACTGCGCGGTGGGGGGGATGAGAGTGCACGGTGGGGGGGATGAGAGTGCACGGTGGGGGGGATGAGACTGCGCGGTGGGGGGGATGAGAGTGCGCGGTGGGGGGATGAGAGCGCGCGGTGGGGGGGATGAGACTGCATGGTGGGGGGGATGAGAGTGCACAGTGGGGGGGATGAGAGTGCGTGGTGGGGGGGATGAGAGTGCACAGTGGGGGGGATGAGAGTGCACAGTGGGGGGATGAGACTGCATGGTGGGGGGGATGAGAGCGCGCGGTGGGGGGGATGAGAGTGCTCAGTGGGGGGGATGAGAGTGCACGGTGGGGGGGATGAGAGCGCGCGGTGGGGGGGATGAGAGCGCGCGGTGGGGGGGATGAGAGTGCACAGTGGGGGGGATGAGAGTGCACAGTGGGGGGGATGAGAGTGCACAGTGGGGGGGATGAGAGTGCACGGTGGGGGGGATGAGAGCGCGCGGTGGGGGGATGAGAGTGCACAGTGGGGGGGATGAGAGCGCGCGGTGGGGGGATGAGAGTGCACGGTAGGGGGGATGAGAGTGCACGGTGGGGGGGATGAGAGCGCGCGGTGGGGGGATGAGAGTGTGTGGGGGGGAGGGTGAGAGTGTGGGGGGGGAGCATGAGAGTGTGCAGGGGGATAGGGTGAGAGTGTGCAGGGGGATAGGGTGAGAGTGTGCGGGGGGATAGGGTGAGAGTGTGCAGGGGGATAGGGTGAGAGTGTGCAGGGGGATAGGGTGAGAGTGTGCAGGGGGATAGGGTGAGAGTGTGTGGGGGGGATAGGGTGAGAGTGTGCGGGGGGATAGGGTGAGAGTGTGCAGGGGGATAGGGTGAGAGTGTGCGGGGGGATAGGGTGAGAGTGTGCAGGGGGATAGGGTGAGAGTGTGCAGGGGGGATAGGGTGAGAGTGTGCGGGGGGATAGGGTGAGAGTGTGCAGGGGGATAGGATGAGAGTGTGCGGGGGGATAGGGTGAGAGTGTGCAGGGGGATAGGGTGAGAGTGTGCAGGGGGATAGGGTGAGAGTGTGCAGGGGGATAGGGTGAGAGTGTGTGGGGGGACAGGGTGTGAGTGTGCAGGGGGATAGGGTGAGAGTGTGTGGGGGGATAGGGTGAGAGTGTGGGGGGATAGGGTGAGAGTGTGCAGGGGGATAGGGTGAGAGTGTGTAGGGGGATAGGGTGAGAGTGTGCAGGGGGATAGGGTGAGAGTGTGCAGGGGGATAGGGTGAGAGTGTGCGGGGGGATAGGGTGAGAGTGTGCAGGGGGATAGGGTGAGAATGTGCAGGGGGATAGGGTGAGAGTGTGCGGGGGGATAGGGTGAGAGTGTGCGGGGGGATAGGGTGAGAGTGTGCAGGGGGATAGGGTGAGAGTGTGCAGGGGGATAGGGTGAGAGTGTGCGGGGGGATAGGGTGAGAGTGTGCGGGGGGATAGGGTGAGAGTGTGCAGGGGGATAGGGTGAGAGTGTGCAGGAGGATAGGGTGAGAGTGTGCAGGGGGATAGGGTGAGAGTGTGCAGGGGGATAGGGTGAGAGTGTGCAGGGGGATAGGGTGAGAGTGTGCGGGGGGATAGGGTGAGAGTGTGTGGGGGGATAGGGTGAGAGTGTGCGGGGGGATAGGGTGAGAGTGTGTGGGGGGATAGGGTGAGAGTGTGCGGGGGGATAGGGTGAGAGTGTGCGGGGGGATAGGGTGAGAGTGTGCAGGGGGATAGGGTGAGAGTGTGCAGGGGGATAGGGTGAGAGTGTGCGGGGGGATAGGGTGAGAGTGTGCAGGGGGATAGGGTGAGAGTGTGTGGGGGGATAGGGTGAGAGTGTGTGGGGGGATAGGGTGAGAGTGTGCAGGGGGATAGGGTGGGAGTGTGCAGGGGGATAGGGTGACAGTGTGTGGGGGGACAGGGTGTGAGTGTGCAGGGGGATAGGGTGAGAGTGTGCGGGGGGATAGGGTGAGAATGTGCAGGGGGATAGCGTGAGAATGTGCAGGGGGATAGGGTGAGAGTGTGCAGGGGGATAGGGTGAGAGTGTGCGGGGGGATAGGGTGAGAGTGTGCAGGGGGATAGGGTGAGAGTGTGCAGGGGGATAGGGTGAGAGTGTGCAGGGGGATAGGGTGAGAGTGTGCGGGGGGATAGGGTGAGAGTGTGCGGGGGGATAGGGTGAGAGTGTGCAGGGGGATAGGGTGAGAGTGTGCGGGGGATAGGGTGAGAGTGTGTAGGGGGATAGGGTGAGAGTGTGCGGGGGGATAGGGTGAGAGTGTGCAGGGGGATAGGGTGAGAGTGTGCGGGGGGATAGGGTGACAGTGTGTGGGGGGATAGGGTGAGAGTGTGCAGGGGGATAGGGTGAGAGTGTGCAGGGGGATAGGGTGAGAGTGTGCAGGGGGATAGGGTGAGAGTGTGCAGGGGGATAGGGTGAGAGTGTGCGGGGGGATAGGGTGAGAGTGTGCAGGGGGATAGGGTGAGAGTGTGCAGGGGGATAGGGTGAGAGTGTGTAGGGGGATAGGGTGAGAGTGTGCGGGGGGATAGGGTGAGAGTGTGCAGGGGGGTAGGGTGAGAGTGTGCAGGGGGATAGGGTGAGAGTGTGCGGGGGGATAGGGTGAGAGTGTGCGGGGGGATAGGGTGAGAGTGTGCAGGGGGATAGGGTGAGAGTGTGCAGGAGGATAGGGTGAGAGTGTGCAGGGGGATAGGGTGAGAGTGTGCAGGGGGATAAGGTGAGAGTGTGTGGGGGGATAGTGTGAGAGTGTGCAGGGGGATAGGGTGAGAGTGTGCAGGCGGATAGGGTGAGAATGTGCAGGGGGATAGGGTGAGAGTGTGCGGGGGGATAGGGTGAGAGTGTGCAGGGGGATAGGGTGAGAGTGTGTGGGGGGATAGGGTGAGAGTGTGCGGGGGGATAGGGTGAGAGTGTGCAGGGGGGTAGGGTGAGAGTGTGCAGGGGGGATAGGGTGAGAGTGTGCGGGAGGATAGGGTGAGAGTGTGCAGGGGGATAGGGTGAGAGTGTGCAGGGGGATAGGGTGAGAGTGTGCAGGGGGATAGGGTGAGAGTGTGCAGGGGGATAGGGTGAGAGTGTGCAGGGGGATAGGGTGAGAGTGTGCAGGGGGATAGGGTGAGAGTGTGCAGGGGGATAGGGTGAGAGTGTGCGGGGGGATAGCGTGAGAATGTGCAGGGGGATAGGGTGAGAGTGTGCGGGGGGATAGGGTGAGAGTGTGCGGGGGGATAGGGTGAGAATGTGCGGGGGGATAGGGTGAGAGTGTGCGGGGGGATAGGGTGAGAGTGTGCGGGGGGATAGGGTGAGAGTGTGCAGGGGGATAGGGTGAGAGTGTGCGGGGGGATAGGGTGAGAATGTGCAGGGGGATAGGGTGTGAGTGTGCGGGGGGATAGGGTGAGAGTGTGCAGGGGGATAGTGTGAGAATGTGCAGGGGGATAGGGTGAGAGTGTGCGGGGGGATAGGGTGAGAATGTGCAGGGGGATAGCGTGAGAATGTGCAGGGGGATAGGGTGAGAGTGTGCAGGGGGATAGGGTGAGAGTGTGCAGGGGGATAGGGTGAGAGTGTGCAGGAGGATAGGGTGAGAGTGTGCAGGGGGATAGGGTGAGAGTGTGCAGGGGGATAGGGTGAGAGTGTGCGGGGGGATAGGGTGAGAATGTGCAGGGGGATAGCGTGAGAATGTGCAGGGGGATAGGGTGATAGTGTGCAGGGGGATAGGGTGAGAGTGTGCAGGGGGATTGGGTGAGAGTGTGCAGGAGGATAGGATGAGAGTGTGCAGGGGGATAGGGTGAGAGTGTGCGGGGGGATAGGGTGAGAATGTGCAGGGGGATAGGGTGAGAGTGTGCAGGGGGATAGGGTGAGAGTGTGCAGGGGGGATAGGGTGAGAGTGTGCAGGGGGATAGGGTGAGAGTGTGCAGGGGGATAGGGTGAGAGTGTGCAGGGGGATAGGGTGAGAGTGTGCAGGGGGATAGGGTGAGAGTGTGCGGGGGGATAGTGTGAGAGTGTGCAGGGGGATAGGGTGAGAGTGTGCGGGGGGATAGGGTGAGAGTGTGCGGGGGGATAGGGTGAGAGTGTGCGGGGGGATAGGGTGAGAGTGTGCAGGGGGATAGGGTGAGAGTGTGCAGGCGGATAGGGTGAGAGTGTGCGGGGGGATAGGGTGAGAGTGTGCGGGGGGATAGGGTGAGAGTGTGCAGGGGGATAGGGTGAGAGTGTGCAGGGGGATAGGGTGAGAGTGTGCAGGGGGATAGGGTGAGAGTGTGCAGGGGGATAGGGTGAGAGTGTGCGGGGGGGATAGGGTGAGAGTGTGCAGGGGGATAGGGTGAGAGTGTGCAGGGGGATAGGGTGAGAGTGTGCGGGGGGGATAGGGTGAGAGTGTGCAGGGGGATAGGGTGAGAGTGTGCAGGGGGATAGGGTGAGAGTGTGCGGGGGGATAGGGTGAGAGTGTGCAGGGGGATAGGGTGAGAGTGTGCAGGGGGATAGGGTGAGAGTGTGCGGGGGGATAGGGTGAGAGTGTGCGGGGGGATAGGGTGAGAGTGTGCAGGGGGATAGGGTGAGAGTGTGCAGGGGGATAGAGTGAGAGTGTGCGGGGGGATAGGGTGAGAGTGTGCGGGGGGATAGGGTGAGAGTGTGTAGGGGGATAGGGTGAGAATGTGCAGGGGGATAGGGTGAGAATGTGCAGGGGGAGAGGGTGAGAGTGTGCAGGGGGATAGGGTGAGAGTGTGCGGGGGGATAGGGTGAGAGTGTGCGGGGGGATAGGGTGAGAGTGTGCGGGGGGATAGGGTGAGAGTGTGCGGGGGGATAGGGTGAGAGTGTGTAGGGGGATAGGGTGAGAATGTGCAGGGGGATAGGGTGAGAGTGTGCAGGGGGATAGGGTGAGAATGTGCAGGGGGATAGGGTGAGAGTGTGCAGGGGGATAGGGTGAGAGTGTGCAGGGGGATAGGGTGAGAGTGTGTAGGGGGATAGGGTGAGAATGTGCAGGGGGATAGGGTGAGAGTGTGCAGGGGGATAGGGTGAGAGTGTGCAGGGGGATAGGGTGAGAGTGTGCAGGGGGATAGGGTGAGAGTGTGCAGGGGGATAGGGTGAGAGTGTGCAGGGGGATAGGGTGAGAGTGTGCAGGGGTATAGGGTGAGAATGTGCAGGGGGATAGTGTGAGAGTGTGTAGGGGGATAGGGTGAGAATGTGCAGGGGGATAGGGTGAGAATGTGCAGGGGGATAGGGTGAGAGTGTGTGGGGGATAAGGGTGAGAGTGTGCAGGGGGATAGGGTGAGAGTGTGCAGGCGGATAGGGTGAGAATGTGCAGGGGGATAGGGTGAGAGTGTGCGGGGGGATAGGGTGAGAGTGTGCAGGGGGATAGGGTGAGAGTGTGCGGGGGGATAGGGTGAGAGTGTGCAGGGGGATAGGGTGAGAGTGTGCAGGGGGATAGGGTGAGAATGTGCAGGGGGATAGGGTGAGAGTGTGCAGGGGGATAGGGTGAGAATGTGCAGGGGGATAGGGTGAGAGTGTGCAGGGGGATAGGGTGAGAGTGTGCAGGGGGATAGGGTGAGAGTGTGCAGGGGGATAGGGTGAGAATGTGCAGGGGGATAGGGTGAGAGTGTGCAGGGGGATAGGGTGAGAGTGTGCAGGGGGATAGGGTGAGAGTGTGCGGGGGGATAGGGTGAGAGTGTGCAGGGGGATAGGGTGAGAATGTGCAGGGGGATAGGGTGAGAGTGTGCAGGGGGATAGGGTGAGAGTGTGCGGGGGGATAGGGTGAGAGTGTGCAGGGGGATAGGGTGAGAGTGTGCAGGGGGATAGGGTGAGAGTGTGCAGGGGGATAGGGTGAGAGTGTGCAGGGGGATAGGGTGAGAGTGTGCAGGGGGATAGGGTGACAGCGGCTTGGATCCTGCGTGGATCAGCTGGTGAGGTTATTCACAGCCATCTTCAACCTCTCTTTACAACAATCTGAGGTCCCTATCTGACTCAAGAAGATGACTATCATCCCGGTTCCTATGAAAAACACAGCAGCGTGTCTTAATGACTATTGGCCAGTGGCTCTGACATCCATTAAGATGTGCTTTCAAAGGTTAGTCATGGCACAAATCAATTCCAGCTTCCCGGACTACCTGGATCCACCACAGCGTTCCTATTGCCACAACAGTCCACACAGACAACATTTCCCTGGCCCCACACTCAACCCTGGGACAGCTAGATAACAAAAACACCTATGTCAGACTCCTATTTGCTGACTACAGATCAGCCTTCAACATTATTCCCAAAAAACTCATCTCCAAACTTTGTGGCCTGGGCCGCAGCACCTCCCTCTGTGACTGGATCCTGAACCTCCTAACCCACAGGCCACAATCAGTAAGGATAGGCAAAAACCCTTCCTCCATGATCATCCTCAACACCGGTGCCCCACAAGGCTGTGTCCTCAGCCCCCTACTATACTCCTTATACACCTGTGATTGTGCAGCCAAATTCCCCTCCAATTCAATTCTCAAGTTTGCTGATGACACCACCGTAGTGGGTCAGATCTCAAACAATGATGAGCCAGAGTACAGGAATGGGATAAGAATCTGGTGAACTGGTCAGCAACAATAATCTCTTCCTCAATGTCAACAAAATGAAGATTGTCATCGACTTCAGGAAGCATAAAGGAGAACATGCCTCTGCCTACGTCAACAGGGACGAAGTAGAAAGGGTTGAGAACTTCAAATTTTCAGGTGTCCAGGTCACCAACAACCTGTCCTGATTCCCCCATGCTGACATTATAGTTAAGAAATCCCACCAACATAGAACATAGAACATTACAGCGCAGAACAGGCCCTTCGGCCCATGATGTTGCGCCGACCAGTTACAAAACAATGACCCACTAACCTAAACCAATCCCTTTTCGTCCATAAACCTATCCACGGATCTCTTAAATGCCCCCAAACTTGGCACATTTACAACTGCAGCAGGCAGGGCATTCCAATCCCTCACCACCCTCTGGGTAAAGAACCTACCCCTGACATCCGTCCTATAACTACCCCCCCTTAATTTAAAGCCATGCCCCCTCGTGCTAGATTTCTCCATCAGAGGGAAAAGGCTATCACGATCCACCCTATCTAAACCTCTAATCATCTTATATGTTTCAATAAGATCCCCTCTTAGCCGCCTTCTTGCCAGCGAAAACAACCCCAAATCCCTCAGCCTCTCCTCATAGGACCTCCCCTCCATACTAGGCAACATCCTGGTAAACCTCCTCTGCACCCTCTCCAAAGCCTCCACATCCTTCCTGTAATGTGGGGACCAGAACTGCACACAGTACTCCAAGTGCGGCCGCACCAGAGTTGTGTACAGTTGCAACATAACGCTGCAACTCCTAAATTCAATCCCCCTACCAATAAACGCCAAGACACCGTATGCCTTCTTAACAACCTTATCTACTTGATTCCCTACTTTCAGGGATCTATGTACACATACACCTAGATCCCTCTGTTCATCCACACTATTCAAAGTCCTCCCGTTAGCCCTATACTCGACACATCTGTTATTCCTGCCAAAGTGAATTACCTCACACTTCTCCGCATTAAACTCCACAACATCGAAGTCCCAGGTACTGATCCACGCTGCAATGCCTCTACTTTCTCAAAAGACTAGAAATTTGGCAAGTCAGCTACGACTCTCTCCAACTTTTACAAATGCACCACAGAAAGCATCCTTTCTGGCTGCATCACAGCTTGGTATGGTCTCCTGCTCTGCCCAAGACCACAAGGAATTACAAAAGGTCGTGAATGTAGCCCAATCCATCACGTGAATTATCCTCCCATCCATTAACTCTGTCTACACTTCCAGCTGCATCGGCAAAGCAGCCAGCATAATTACGGACCCCATGCATCCCGGACATTCTCCCTTCCACCTGCTTCCTTCGGGAAAAAGATACAAGAGCCTGAGGTCACGTACCAACCAACTCAAGAACAGCTTCTTCCCTCCTGCTGTCAGACTTTTGAATTGGCTTACCTTGCATAAGTTGATCTTTCTCTACATCCTAGCTATGACTGTAACACTACATTCTGCAGTCTCTCCCTTCCTTCTCTATGAACGCTACGTTTTATCTTATAGCACACAAGAAACAATACTTTTCACTGTATGTTAATACATGTGACAATAATAAATCAAACCAAAAAGAGTGTGTGCAGGTGGAGACAGAGAGTGTGCGCAGGTGGGGATGAAAGAGTGTGTGCAGGGGGTGAAAGAGTGTGCGCGAGGAGGTGAAAGAGTGAGCTGGGAGGGTGAGAGTGAGAGAGGGGGTGAGAGTGAGCTGGAGGGGGTGAGAGTGAGAGAGTGGGATGAGTGTGACCTGGAGGGGTGACAGTGAGAGAGGTGGATGAGAGTGAGATGGGGGGTGAGAGTGAGAAAGGGGGAGTGCGAGTGAGAGAGAGAAGGTGGGAGTGAGAGATAGGGGGTGAGAGTGAGCTGGGGGTGGTGAGACTGAACTGAGGGGGGTGAGAGTGAGGGGGGTGAGAGTGAAAGGGGGTGAGAGTGAGGGGGTGAGAGTGAGAGGGGGTGAGAGTGAGAGGGGGTGGGAATAAGGGGTGGGTGAGAGTGAGGGGGATGAGAGTGAGGGGGTGAGAGTGAGAGAGGAGGGTGAGAGTGAGAGAGGGGGGTGAGCGTGAGAGAGGGGACTGAGCGTGAGAGAGGGGGGTGAGAGTGAGAGAGAAGGGGTGAGCGTGAGGGGGTGAGAATATAAGAACATAAGAACATAAGAAATAGGAGCAGGAGTAGGCCATCTAGCCCCTCGAGCCTGCCCCGCCATTCAATAAGATCATGGCTGATCTGTCATGTCTCAGTTCCACATTCCCGCCCTCTCCCCATAACCCTTAATCCCCTTGCCTATCAAAAGCCTATCAACCCGCGTCTTAAATATATTTAGCGAGGCAGCCTCCACCACTTCAACGGGTAGAGAATTCCAGAGATTCACCACCCTTTGAGTGAAGAAGTTCCTCCTCAACTCCGTTCTAAACCGCCCCCACTTTATCTTGAGGCTGTGCCCTCTAGTCCTACTGTCTTTTTTGAGCGGGAAGAGTCTCTCCACCTCTATCCTATCCATCCCATTCATCATCTTATATGTCTCAATGAGATCTCCCCTCATTCTTCTAAACTCTAACGAGTACAAGCCTAGTTTATTCAGCCTCTCCTCATAGTTCAACCCCCTCAACTCCGGTATCAGCCTAGTGAACCTCCTCTGCACTCCCTCCAAGGCCAAAGTATCCTTGCGTAAGCACGGCGACCAAAACTGCACACAGTACTCCAGCTGTGGCCTCACCAATGCCCTATACTGCTGCAGCAAGACCTCCCTACTTCTTTATTCAATCCCCCTCGCAATGAAGGCCAGCATCCCATTTGCCTTCCTGACCACCTGCTGCACCTGCAGGCTGGGTTTTTGCGACTCATGCACAAGGACCCCAAGGTCCCTCTGCACCGTCACATGCTGCAGTTTTTTGCCATGTAAGTAATAGTCCTTCCTACCATTATTCCTACCAAAGTGGACAACTTCACATTTGCCAACATTAAATTCCATTTGCCAGTTCCTGGCCCATTCGCCCAGCCTATCTAGATCCCTCTGCAGACTCTCCACACCCTCCGCACAATTTGCCGTTCCACCAATCTTGGTGTCATCAGCAAATTTCGACAACATACACTCGGTTCCCTCCTCCAGATCATCTATATAAATGGTAAATAGCTGAGGCCCCAGCACCGACCCCTGGGGCACTCCACTAGTCACCAACCGCCAATCCGAATAGCACCCATTGACCCCCACTCTCTGTCTCCTATTTGACAGCCAATCCCCTATCCACGCTAACACCCTACCCCCAACTCCATGCCCCCTGACCTTCTGTAATAACCTCTTGTGAGGCACCTTATCAAACGCCTTCTGAAAATCAAGAAACACCACATCCACCGGCTCTCCTCTATCCACCGCCCTAGACACATCCTCATAGAACTCCAATAAATTCGTCAGACACGACTTCCTCTTAACAAAACCGTGCTGCGTCTGCTCTATCAAACAATTCTCCTCAAGATGCCTCGCTATTTTCTCATGAGAGTGAGTAGAGGGTGAGCGTGACTGAGGTGAAAGTGAGAGGGGGTGAGCGTGACAGAGGAGGTGAGTGTGAGACATCAGGGTGAGAGTGAGTGAGGAGGGTGAGAGTGAGCTGAAGGGCGTGAGATTGAGAGAGGGGGGTGACAGTGAGAGAGGGGATGGGAGTGAGAGAGGGGATTTGAATGAGTTAAGTGGGTGAGAGTGAGCTGGGGGGATGAGAGTGAGCTGGAGGGATGAGAGTGAGAGAAAGGGGATAAGAGTGAGAGAGGGGGGATGAGAGTGAGAGAGGGTGGTGAGAGTGAGAGAGAGGAGGTGAGAGTGGGAGGGGGTTAAGTGAGCTGGGGAGTGTGGGAGGGGGTTAAGTGAGCTGGGGAGTGTGGGAGTGAGCTGGGGGGATGAGAGTGAGCTGGGGGAATGAGAGTAAGCTGGAGGGGTGACAGTGAGCTGGGGAGGTGAGAGTGAGCTGGGGGGGTGAGTGGGGGGGGTGAGAATGAGAGTGGGGTGGGAATGAGAGGGTGGTGACAATGAGGGGCTGGTGAGAGTGAGGGGGGATGAGTGTGAGGGGGGCTGAGAATGAGTTGGGTAAGAGTGAGGGGGTAAGGTTGAGAGGGGGAGGTGAGAGTCAGAGAGAGGAGGTAAGAGTGAGAGAGAGAGGAGGTGAGAGTGAGAGACAGGGGGTGAGAGTGAGCTGGGGGAATGAGAGTGAGCTGGGGGGAGTGAGAGTGAGCTGAGCAGGTGAGAGTGAGCTGGGCAGGTGAGAGTGAGCTGGGAGGGTTAGAGTGAGAGGGGGGTGAGAGTGAGAGAGGGGGTGAGTGAGAGAGGGGGTGAGAATGAGGGGCAGGTGAGAGTGAGGGGGATGAGTGTGAGGGGGGCTGAGAATGAGGGGGGTGAGAGTGAGGGGGTAAGGGTGAGAGGGGGTGTGAGAATGAGAGGGGGGTGAGGGTGAGAGGGGGGTGAGAGTGAATGAGGGGGGTGAGAGTGAATGAGGAGGTAAGCGTGAGGGGGGGTGAGTGTGAGAGAGGGAGTGAGAGTGAGAGAGGAGGGTGAGAGTGAGAAAGGGGGTGAGAGTGAGTGAGGGGGTAAGAGAGAGAGAGGGGGTAAGACTGAGAGAGGGGGGTGAGAGTGAGAGGGGGTGAGAGTGAGAGAGGCGTGAGAGTGAGAGAAGGGTGAGAGTGAATGAGGAGTTAAGCGTGAGTGAGGGGGTGAGAGTGAGAGAGAGAGAGGGGTGAGCGTGAGTGAGGGGGTGAGACTGAGTGAGGGGGTGAGAGTGAGAGAGGGGGGTGAGCGTGAGAGAGGGGGGTGAGCATGAGAGAGGGGGGGTGAGCGTGAGAGAGGGGAGTGAGCGTGAGAGAGGGGGGGTGAGCGTGAGGGGGGGTGAGCGTGAGGAGGGGTTGAGCGTGACAGAGGGGATGAGAGTGACAGAGGGGATGAGAGTGACACAGGGGATAAGTGACAAAGGGGGTATGAGAGTGTGTGAGGGGGGATGAGAGTAAGTATTGGGGGGTGAGCATGAGAGAGAGGGGTAAGCATGAGACAGAGAGGTGAAAGTGAGAGAGGGGGTGAGAGAGAGTGAGGGGATGAGAGAGAGTGAATGGGGTGAGAGTGAGTGAGGGGTGAGAATGAGTGAGGGATGAGAGTGAGTGATGGGAGTGAGAGAGAGTGAGGGGAGTGAGAGTGAATGAGGGGGGTGAGAGTGAGTGAGGGGGGTGAGAGTGAATGAGAGGGTGAGAGTGAGTCAGGGGGTGAGAGTGAGTGAGGAGGGTGAGAGTGACAGAGGGTTGAGAGTGAATGAGGGGGTGAGAGTGAGTGAGGAGGGTGAGAGAGAGTGAGGGGGGTGAGAGAGAGTGAGGGAATGAGAGAGAGTGAATGGGGTGAGAGTGAGTGAGGGGTGAGAGTGAGTGAGGGGTGAGAGTGAGTGAGGGGGTGAGAGTGAGTGAGGGGTGAGAGTGAGTGAGGGGTGTGAGAGTGAGTGAGGGGGTGAGAGTGACAAAGGGTTGAGAGTGAATGGGGGGTGAGAGTGAGTGAGGGGCATGAGAGTGAGTGAGGGGGTGAGAGTGAGTGAGGGGGTGAGAGTGAGTGAGGGGGTGAGAGTGAGTGAGGGGTGAGAGTGAGTGAGGGGGTGAGAGTGAGTGAGGGGGTGAGAGTGAGTGAGGGGGTGAGAGTGACAGAGGGCTGAGAGTGAATGAGGGAGTGAGAGAGTGTGAGGAGGGTGAGAGAGAGTGAGGGGGTGAGAGAGAGTGAATGGGGTGAGAGTGAGTGAGGGAATGAGAGAGAGTGATTGGGGTGAGAGTGAGTGAGGAGGGTGAGAGTGAGTGAGGGGATGAGAGTGAGTGAGGGGGGTGAGAGTGAGTGAGGGGGGTGAGAGAGAGTGAGGGAATGAGAGAGAGTGAATGGGGTGAGAGTGAGTGAGGAGGGTGAGAGTGAGTGAGGGGATGAGAGTGAGTGAGGGGGGTGAGAGTGAGTGAGGGGGGTGAGAGTGAGTGAGGGGTGTGAGAGTGAGTGAGGGGGTGAGAGTGAGTGAGGGGGTGAGAGTGAGTGAGGAGGGTGAGAGTGACAGAGGGTTGAGAGTGAATGAGGGGGTGAGAGAGAGTGAGGGGGGTGAGAGAGAGTGAGGGGGTGAGCGTGTACGTGGGGGAGGGCAAATGTGCGGGGCTGAATGTGTCCAAAAGACTACTTTACTGCCAGTGTCAGGATCTTCAGTCACCCTCACCCATATTCACCATGGTGCTCTCATCCACAGTGAGTGAGTATCTGAGGCTGGCAGTGAACCAGATACACCCATTGGCACACCCTACTGCACTCAAATACTCATCTCTGTTTATTACATTTTTTTTGATCAGCAAGTTTTTTCTTTGCATTCCTTGAGTTTTTATTGTAATTCATGTTCAATGTTGTGCCACAGTTTGCTCATCGGAATCAAGTGGGGAAGTGCTGAGATGTGGTCCCCTGCGTGAAAAGGTTGGACAAGATGAAAGAAGGCAAGTCAGGGAGTTCAGCAAAACAGATCAACCATATAGACACACTCAATTTTGTTTGTCTCTGCCTCTTTCTAGCCTTGCATAGGAAACAATAACACTGTCGATCTACTTCCCACAGACAGGTGGAAGAAGTGACAGCTGCTTTATTTCACATGCCATTGACACAGCCTAACGTCATGGTAAGTCTCAAGGTGCAGTGCTACATGTACAACATTAGGTGGCACATGGACCCATGATAAAAGAAAGAATCTGCATTTATCCAGTTACTTCTACATCATCAGAGCATCCCAGAGTGCTTGCCAGCCAATACATATGTTACCCTTGACATGCAGTTGCTGGTGTTTAATATGCCAATTTGTGCACAGAATATCCACAAACAGTAATGAGATTTCATATCTACTGATTCAACTTCTCATTTGAAAGACAGAACCCATGAAAGTATGGCATTCCCTTGACACTGCTCTGAAGTGTTAGTATGGATAATCAATCTTAAATAGAATGGTAGGAATCCATTCTAGAAGACCTTTTGGTTTACAAACGGTAAAAAAAGTCACCATAATCCCAAAGACCATAGGCTGCTGCTCTGCCCTTTGAGGTGGTAATTTAACCTGAGGATCACCACACCTCAGGTGAGGGGCAATGTTGAGAAGGCGGGGCCTTGGTGAATAATTTCAGCCAGTATGTGAACTGAGCCCATGCTGTTGGCATCACTCTGCATCACAAACCAGCTGTCCAGTCAACTGAGTTAGCACCAGGGTTACTAGTGACAACACCACTTCCTCCCCAGAACACATGGTTGAGATACCTCACAACCATCTTCACTAGAAAAAGGGAAAAGGATCAACCATTAGCTTATGAGACACATTCCCTTTTGTTCTTCTGCCACCTCCTCCTACAGGCTTAAAAACGCCTTCGTTTCAATCTATCTTCAAGATCATCAACCTTATGGGGCTTTAATGATACGACACCAGGATGCTGGGTTCCACATTCAGGTTAGAATATACTTGCACAAGACACAGTATAACAAAGGTTCACTAGAATGGTCCCTGGAATGAGAAGATTACCAATGAAGAGAGGCTGAGTAAATTGAATCTATACCCTCTGAAGCTTAGAAGAATGAATGGTGAAGGATTTGACAGGGTAGATACTGAGAGGATGATTCCACTAACTCGGGAATCTAGACCACAGTGATACAATTTCAGGATAAGGGGCTGATCATTTAGGACTTTGAGAAATTGCTTCACTTGCAAGGTTGTGAATTTTTGGAATTCTCTACCTCAAAAGGTTGTGGATACTCGCTGAACATGTTTAGAACTTGGATTTCACAGATTCAGTATCTCGGGACATTAAGGAATATTGGGAGGGGGTGAGAAAGCTAAGGTTAGTCACAATTATATTGAATGGCCAGGCAGGCTCAGTGGGTATATGGAATTCTCCTGCTCCTATTTTTGTGTTCTTATAAAACGCTTTCGGATGTGGAAGATGCTATATAAATACAGGTATCTTTTTATCTCAACAATCGGAAGGCCAGCAGTGCGGGACTGCTGCACATGCACTGACCTGACTCAGCGCTAGGCTGTCGACATTTTGGGTGGGAGTAGACCCTGCCCACTGATCTTTAACGCTGGTGGTCTCTGCAGTGCACAGAGTGAGGGAGATTCTTCTCTGAACTCCCACTGAGAAAACAGCATCAATTACTCCAGTTTTCTTGCAAATTCAACACTTAGAATTTTTTGGGGAGAATTCCAGCCACTCTCTTCAACTTCTTCTGTCAGGAAAAAGGGATAAAAGTCTGAGGACATCTGCCAACCAACTCAAGGACAGCTTCTTTCCTGCTGCCATCAGACTTTTGAATGGACCTACTTCAGATTAAGTTGACCTTTCTTTACACCCTAGCTATGGCTGTAACACGACATTCTGCACTCTTTCCTTTCTTCTTCTATGTAAGGTATGCTTTATAGAGTCATAGAGGTTTACAGCATGGAAATAGGCCCTTCGGCCCAACATGTCCAGGCCACCTTTTTCTTAACGACTAAGCTAATCCCAATTGCCCGCATTTGGCCCATATCCCTCGATTGCCATCTTACTAATATAACTGTCTAAACGCTTTTTAAAAGACAAAATTGTACCCGCTTCTACTACTGCCTCTGGCAACTTGCTCCAGACACTCACCACTCTCTGTGAAAAAATTGCCCCTTTGGACCCTTTTGTATCTCTCCCCTCTCACCTTAAACCTATGCCCCTGGTTTTAGACTCCCCTACCTTTGGGAAACGATAATGAATATCTGGCTGATGTGTGCCTCTCATTATTTTATAGACCTCTATAAGATCACCCCTCGGCCTTCTATACTCCAGAGAAAAAAGTCCCAGTCTATCCAGCTTCTCCTTATAACTCAAACCATCAAGTCCTGGTAGCATCCCAGTAAATCTTTTCTGCACGCTTTCTAGTTTAATTACATCCTTTCTATGATAGGGTGACCAGAACTGCACACAGTATTCCAAGTGTGCCTTACCAATGTCTTGTACAACTTCAACAAGCCGTCCCAACTCCTATATTCAGTGTTCTGACTGATGAAACCAAGCATGCTGAATGCTTTCTTCACCACTCTGTCCACCTGTGACTCCACTTTCAAGGAGCTATGAACATGTACTCCTAAATCTCTTTGTTCTATAACTCTCTCCAATGCCCTACCATTAACTGAGTAAGTCCTGCTCTGGTTCAATCATCTTGCATTTATCTAAATTAAACTCCATCTGCCATTCGTCAGCCCACTAGCCCAATTGATCAAGATCCTGTTGCAATCTTCACTATCCATTATGCCACCAATCTTGATGTCATCTGCAAACTTACGAACCATGCCTCCTAAATTCTCATCCAAATCGTGATTAGAAATGACAAGTAACAGTGGAACCAATTCTGATCCCTGAGGCACACCGCTGGTCACAGGCCTCCAATTTGAAAAACAACCCTCTACAACTACTCTCTGGCTTCTGTCATCCATTTGGCTACCTCACCCTGGATCCCATTTGATTTAATCTTACGCAACAGCCTACCATGGCTTGCAAAGGCCTTGCTAAAGTCCATGTAGACAATATCAACTGCACTTTGTCTGTTTAGCATGCAAGAAACAATGCTTCTCTCTGTATACCAATATATGTGACAATGATAAATCAAATCAAAATGAAGCCAGACTAAACCCCAACTATTTTCTATTTTGGCATGAATATGAGGATAGGATGTTTCACTCCAGGTGCAATTCTACTGGCACACTGGGAAGCTTTCATCAAAACAAACTTTATTTTACAACACAGTTTAATTAGAACAAATGAATTAGCTTAACTGTTAACAATTGAATAATACATAAACATGGCAAGGTACAATTCTTAACTGCTAGCCTATAACTATGAGTTTCAATCATGCAATATTTCTCTTATAGGCTTAAACCTCTCTTTAAAATTAGTTAGCAAAACTCAGGCATACTTGCTTTGATTTAGGTTACCAGGTTTTTTGAGCTTTCAGAAAGTCTTTGGAGATAGAGATTGCTTTCTTTAGGCAGCCTAGGCAGCAGCTGCTTGTATTTTTAAAATGAAAATGGAACTAGTCTGTTCCTGTAAGTTTAGCTCCTCCCATTAAGCATATCACTCTGTCCTTGTCATTCAACCTAATCAAAACTCTACTCTGAAACCCCATGGGGAACCAAAGTAAACATAAGTGCACTCCGGGTGGGATTTTACCGTAGCTTTACACATGTTTGCAGCAGGAAAATGCTGTAAAGTCAGGTGTAAAGCAGCTAGCATGAATGGCGTCGGTTTTCGCGACCAGTGGGATTTTACGGCAGCCGGATTTCTGGTGCCATCAGCCTTGCTGGAAACGGGCTATAGGCGGGTTAATTATTAACCTGCACTTAGCAAACCCAGCACTCAATCGTCCAGGCTTGCTTACCTTTATGCCCTCACTGAAAGAGGTTCTCTCTGCCAAGGAAAACAATTATTCCCCATGAATGCTCATTGGAGCATACAACTGTAGTATAGTCTAGTTCAGCCTTTCTCTTCCAACTTTGAACATTCCTCCTTCTTTCACCAAAGTTGTGATAAAGCATCTGCAATTATGTTTGCGCTCCCTGTTTTTCTCAACATGCTGTTCAGCTGCTTCCGCTTTCCGTTCAACAGCCTCTGATCCTGCTTTGATTCAGAGTTTGAGCTTGGTTCTGTTGTCATGATTGTAAATTAATTCTGTCCAGACAGCTGGACAGGATCTGGAGGGCAACACTTTCCATTGACTAATTGCTTTTATAATTTCCTTTACTGAGTCCAACCAGTTCTTTTGATTTTCAGAGTCCCGAAATGTCAAACTGAAGTAATCCTTTTCACAAGGTTGAGTTGCTCTCAGACTTTATCGAAGAGAAACTGTTCACTTGCACTTTCTCAGCTCCACCAGCCATCCAGCTGAGTCACTTATCCTTGTCCTTTCTTATTAACCGGCCTGAGTTCCTCTGTTGACTCCACCTTCTGTTGTGAAATCAAAATTATTCCCAATTATATGCCTTTATGTTCCAAAGTAGTTTATTAATTTATTTGTTTGTTCTGGATCTTTATTATCATTTTCTGCGTAATCTTTGGCAAACTTATATGGCAGATTGGCTTCTCTAGTGTCAGGATTTGTCGTAATTATGGTTAAAGTGATCATTTTGGCAGTTGCACTCTTGCAAAAACCATTGCAATTTATTCAAACACTACTGTTTCTTTAGATATCCTTATCTGTGCAAGCTGTATAGATTCATTATCCTAGCAGTTAATTAGGGACAATGGTACAGTTTCATCAGTCTTACTTCACATCATTGTTCTTTTCACCTGTTTGTGGTAGTAAGATACTTAAGAACATAAGAACATAAGAAATAGGAGCAGGAGTAGGCCATCTAGCCCTTCGAGCCTGCCCTGCCATTCAATAAGATCATGGCTGATCTGTCGTGGCTCAGTTCCACTTTCCCGCCCTCTCCCCATAACCCTTAATCCCCTCTCTTATCAAAAACCCATCAACCCGCGTCTTAAAAATATTTAGTGAGGTAGCCTCCACCACTTCAACGGGCAGAGAATTCCAGAGATTCACCACCCTTTGAGTGAAGAAGTTCCTCCTCAACTCCGTTCTAAACCGCCTCCCCTTTATCTTGAGGCTGTGCCCCCTAGTCCTATTATCCTTTCTGAGCGGGAAGAGTCTCTCCACCTCTATCCTATCCATCCCATTCATCATCTTATACGTCTCAATGAGATCTCCCCTCATTCTTCTAAACTCTAACGAGTACAAGCCTAGTTTATTCAGCCTCTCCTCATAGCTCAACCCCCTCAACTCCGGCATCAGCCTAGTAAACCTCCTCTGCACTCCCTCCAAGGCCAAAATATCTTGCGTAAGTACGGCGCCCAAAACTGCACACAGTACTCCAGCTGCGGCCTCACCAATGCCCTATACAGCCGCAGCAAGTCCTCCCTACTTTTATATTCAATCCCCCTCGCTATGAAGGCCAGCATCCCATTCGCCTTCCTGATCACCTGCTGCACCTGCAAGCTGGGTTTTTGCGACTCATGCACAAGGACCCCGAGGTCCCTCTGCACCGTCGCCTGCTGCAGTTTTTCGCCACGTAAGTGATAATCCTTCCTACCATTATTCCTACCAAAGTGGACCACCTCGCACTTGCCAACATTAAATTCCATTTGCCATTTCCTGGCCCATTCGCCCAGCCTATCTAGATCCTTCTGCAGACTCTCCACACCCTCCGCACAATTTGCCTTTCCTCCAATCTTGGTGTCATCAGCAAATTTCGACACCCTACACTCGGTTCCCTCCTCCAGATCATCTATATAAATGGTAAATAGCTGAGGCCCCAGCACCGACCCCTGAGGCACTCCACTAGTCACCATCCGCCAATCCGAATAGCACCCATTGACCCCCACTCTCTGCCTCCTATTTGACAACCAATCCTCTATCCACGCTAACACCCTACCCCCAACTCCCTGTCCCCTGACCTTCTGCAATAACCTCCTGTGAGGTACCTTGTCAAACGCCTTCTGAAAATCCAGAAAGACCACATCCACCGGCTCCCCTCTATCCACCACCCTAGACACATCCTCATAGAACTCCAGTAAATTTGTCAGACACGACTTCCCTTTAACGAAACCGTACTTCCGTTCCTTAATCTCTATCTTCTGACTACATATGACTTCTGATTGATCTATATTTTTCTTTTCAGAGATGATGAGCTGTTGTTCGCAGTCCTGCAGCTAAAGTTCAGTTAGTTTCAACAATTCAGGAATAGGCTTTAAATCAGCCAACTTTTCTTGCATTTATCTCTTCACCTGCTCACTTTCCTTCTTCATGTCATCTTCCAGTAAATTGTTCTCCTTCTCTGCCTTTGCCAGCTTTGCACTTATTTGTGTCCATTCAGAATTTCATTATCTGGGATTTGAAACTATTCACCAGCCCTTTGTAATGTTTAATCGAGACTTTCAGCTGCTGCATCTCAGACTAAACTGTGCCAACTTGAGTGGATTAAGCTTATACGGATATTGCTTAATTTGAACAGCAATTGCGACGTCTACATCATGCACAATTACTTTCACACTTCTCAGCTTATTGATCGTATGTGATCGTAATAACTCTTTCAGTTCATTATGATTTTCCTCTGGAAGGTAACTCTGATGAAAGGTCATTCTGACTCGAAACATTGACTCTATTCTCTCTCCACAGATGCTGTCAGATCTCCTGAGATTTTCCAGTATTTTTTATTTCTGTCTCAGATTCCAGCATCTGTAGTATTTTGCTTTTATCTTAGTGCCACTTCTCTTCCAGGACTGTCTACTCTGAAGTACAGTCCTTCTCTCTGACATAATTTCTGTTTGTCTCTTTTGCCTTGTCCACCTTCATTGCTTTCCATTTCCCACTTGTTCTTCCGCAGTGTTTACCAAAACTCACTTTCACAGACATATTGTATTCCTCAGCAACTGTATCCGTCTCCGATTATCCCATGTGGAGTGTAATTGAAGTTCCATCTCTCACCTTGGAATCTACTCAAGATTACAGATATCTCCAGGACATACAATGCTCCTCAGACTGCTGTTCTCACCGCACCGTAAGATCTATGTTCAGTGCCATGCACCGCCAAATGCAGACCCTCAATATCTTTCTCCTGAAGCACCGACTCACTCTTTGTCAGAGCTGTCCTTGTCCCCAGTTTCATTTCATTCTTTGTCTTATCCGATACCTTAACAGGATTCTTTTTCTCTTCCTTTCAGATGTTAAGCAATGCAAGTTCCAATAAGTCATTGATACCAATACTCATGCAGACCCTCCTTCCTGTCCCATCCCTTGGATCCCATTCCTCTTAACCACAGCCTTTGTCTCGTATTCACTACACACTCTGACCTTCCCCTCTCTGAGGCTGAGCGTGCAGTACTCAGCAAAGGACTCGACTTCATACCCGTACATTCTCACCTCAATGGATTTCGGGCTAGACATGATGCTGAAATCTTCTTCTGCCTCTTTTGTCTCTGTGCTCACTTCCTTTGGTAGGAGTCCTCTTCCCATTCAACAGATCCTTTCACCCATCTCCAGCATTCCCCCTCCACCTCGACCCCTCCCTCTGATCTCTTATCTGTTCTTGATCTTTTCATCGAGAACTGTCAGCATGACATCAGCTGTCTCAATTTATCCACACCTCTCAACCACTCTAAGCTGTCGCCTTCTGAACTTGATGCACTTCACTCTCCCACCCTGGTTTTGTCATCAAACCTGTCCACAAGGGCGATGCTGTTGTTGTCTGGCATATGGACCTCTACCTTGCAGAAGCTGAGCTCCAACACTCCCGGACACTTTCTCCCACCACCCCACCCCCTCCCCCTGGACCATGACCCCATCCCATCACTGAACACCAAGCCACTGTTTCCAGGACTGTCACTGACCTCATTTCTGGAGATCTTCCCTCCACAGCCTCCAACCTCAGTCTCCTAACCCTGGACAGCCCGCTTCTACCTCCTTCCCAAAATTCACAAACTAGACTGCCCCAGTAGGCCCTTCATGTCAGCCTGTTTCTGCCCCACTGAACTAATTTTCTCCTGTCTTGCCTCCATTCTCTGTCCTCTTCTCCAGTCCATTCCCACCTACATCTATGATTCCTCTGATTCCTTACACCATATCAAAAACTTCCAGTTCCTCCTCTTCACCATGGATGTCAAAATTCTTTACACCTCCATTCCCCACCAAGATCACCTGAGAGCTCTTTGCTTCTTCCTTGAACAGAAGCCTGAATAATCTTTATCCACCACCACTCTCCTCCATCTGGCTGAATTTGTTCTCTCACTCAACAATTTCTCCTTAACCCATCTCACTTCCTCCAAATCAGGTTGTTCATAAGGACAGACAGGAAGGTAAGGTGCAGCTCTGATACTTAAGGTGACATCAGGGCGGTAGTGAGAGATGATATAGGTTCTCTGGAGAAAATGGTTGAATCCATTTGGGTAAGGAAAAAATGTCACTATAGACATTGTCTACAGGCCACCAAATAGTAACACCACAGTGGGGCAAGAAATAAACAAAGAAATAACTGACACATGTAAAAATGGTACAGCAATTATCGTGGGAGATTTTAATCTACATGTCAATTGGTCAAACTAGGTCGGTAAGGCAGCCTTGAGGAGGAGTTCATAGAATGTATCCGCAATAGCTTCCTTGAACAATATGTAATGGAACCTATGAGGGAGCAAGCTATCTGGTGCAGTGTAATGAGACAGAAATAGGGATCCTCTCAGAAGGGGCAATCACAGTATGGTTGCATGTAAAATACAGATGGAGCGTGAGAAGGTAAAATCCAATACCAGCGTCTTGTGCTTAAACAAAGGAGACTACAAAGGGATGAGGGAAGAGTTGACAAAGGTAGAAGAACTTGTTCACCCAAAGAATTGTAAATCTGTAGAACTCCCAGTCCAGTGGAGCAGTTGATGCTACCTCTTTGAATGTTTTTAAGGCAAGGATAGATAGATTTTTGAACAGTAAAGGAATAAAGGGTTATGGTAAGCAGGTGGGTTAGTGGAGCTGAGTCCATCAAAAGATCAGCCATGATCTTAGAATCATAGAACCCTACAGTGCAGAAAGAAGCCCTTCGGCCCATCAAGTCTGCACCAAACACAATCCCACCCAGGCCCTACCCCCATATCCCTACATATTATACCCACTAATCCCTCTAATCTACACATCCCTGGACACTAAGGGACAATTTCTTAGCATGGCCAATCAACCTAACCTGCACATCTTCGGACTGTGGGAGGAAACCGGAGTACCTGGAGGAAACCCACACAGACACGAGGAGAATGTGCAAACTCCACACAGACAGTGACCCAAGCCGGGAATTGAACCCAGGACCCTGGAACTATGAAGCAGCAGTGCTAACCACTGTGCTATCGTGCCACCCCAAATTCTATGATTCTATGATCTTATTGAATGATGGAACAGGCTCAAGGGGCTGATGGCCTACTTCTGCTCCTAGTTCTTACGTTTAAATACAAGGTGTGGCTATGGGTATCTGCATAGGTCCCAATTATGCTACTCTTTCTCTTTCTTTTTGTTCCGTCAGGGCTATTCTTTATTTTTCTATTTAAAATTTAAAATTTAAGTTTAAAGTTGATTTGATTTGATTTATTATTGTCACATGTATTAACATACAATTAAAAGTATTGTTTCTTATGCACTATTCAGATAAAGCATACCATTCATAGAGAAGGAAACAAGACAGTGGAGAATGCAATCGTAACTAGAGTGTAGAGAAAGATCAACTTAATGCAAGATAGGTCTATTCAAAATTCTGACAGCAGGAGGGAAGAAGCTGTTCTTGAGTCAGTTGGTACGTGACCTCAGACTTTTGTATCTTTTTCCCGACGGAAGAAGGTGGAAGAGAGAATGTCCAGGGTGCGTTGAGTCCTTAATTATACTGGCTGCTTTGCCGAAGCAGCAGGAAGTGTAGACAGAATCAATGGATGGGAGGCTGGTTTTTGTGATGGATTGGGCTACATTCATGACCTTTTGTCATTCCTTGTGATCTTGGGCAGAGCAGGAGTCATACCAAGCTGTGATACAACCAGAAAGAACGCTTTCTATGGTGTATATGTAAGAGTTGGTGAGAATTGTAGCTAACATGCCAAATTTCCTTAGGATTCTGAAAAGGTAGAGGCGTTGGTGGACTTTCTTAACTATAGTGTCGGCATGGGGGGACCAGGGCAGGTTGTTGGTGACCTGGACACTTGAAAATTTGAAGCTTTCGATCCTTTCTACTTTGTCCCCATTGCTGTAGACAGGGGCATGTTCTCCTTTGCACTTCCTGAAATCAATAAAAGTCTCCTTCATTTTGTTGACATTGAGGGAGAGATTATTATTGCTGCACCAGTTCACCAGATTCTCTATCTCATTCCTGTACTCTGTCTCGTCATTGTTTGAGATCCGACCCAATACGGTGGTGTTGTCATCAAATCTAAAAATCAAATTGAAGGGGAATTTAGCCACACAGTCATAGGTGTATAAGGAGTATAGTAAGGGGCTGAGAACACAGCCTTGTGGGGCACTGGTGTTGATGATTATCGCGGAGGAGATGTTGTTGCCTATCCTTCTGACTGTGGCCTATGAGTTAGGAAATTCAGGACCCAGTTGCAGAGGGAGGTGCTGAGGCCCTAGCCATGGAGTTTGGAGATGAGTTTTGTGGGAATAATAGTGTTGAAGGCTGAGCTGTAGTCAATAAATAGGAGTCTGACATAAGTTATCTAGATGTTCCAGGGTTGAGTGCAGGGCCAGGGAAATGGCATCTGCTGTGGACCTATTGCAGCGATAGGCAAACTGTAGTGGATCCAGGCTGTCCGGGACACTGGGATTGATTCGATGCCACGACCAGCCTTTCGAAGCACTTCATAATGATGGATGTCAGAGCCACCGGACGATAGTCATTAAGGCACGCTGCTTGGTTTTTCTTAGGAACCAAGAGGATGGTCATCTTCTTGAAGACAGGGACCTCAGATTGTTGTAAGGAGATGTTGGAAGATGTCTGCAAATACCTCCACCAGCTGATCCGCACAGGATCTGAGTGCTCATTTGAGTACCCCATCTGGGCCAGTCGCTTTCCATGGGTTGACGTTCAAGAAAGCTGCTCTGACATCTGCAATGTTGACCCCAGATCCAGGTTCATCCAGAGCTTCCAGGGTGGAGGGCATGGTCTCACTAACCTCTTGCTCAAAATGAGTGTAGAATGCATAGAGCTCATCAGGGAGAGATGCAATGATCTCTGCTTTCCTTGCCCTTTCAGGTACAGTTAACAGCAACATGCTTGCCAAATCAGAAAGCTTTGTTTTAACCAACCTTTAACCAGTCCGTGTAACATCTTCCACGCTGAGGAAAACTTGAGCTACAAAAAGAGACATTTTTCCACAAAGCACTCCAGGCAGAATTCCCCCAAAAAGATTTAAATTCACATGAAAACTGGAGTAATTTGCACTAATTTTTCCAGAGTGTTTCCCAAAATAAATGCCCTACACCGATACCATTAAAAGCCAGCGGGTGGGCACAATTCCTGCCGAAGAAGTTGAAAACGGCGCAATGAGCTGGACACCACACATGAACATATCTCGGCAGATCTCAAAAAACACCTCTCAGCATTGAAACCACACATATCACTGGCCTCAATGCCAGCCTCTCACTCCCCCTCACACACTGCCAGCCTCTCACTGCCCCCCACAGACTGCCACCCTCTCACTGCCCCCCACAGACTGCCAGCCTCTCACCCCCCCACACACACTGCCAGCCTCTCACTCCCCCTCACACACTGCCAGCCTCTCACTGCCCCCCACAGACTGCCACCCTCTCACTGCCCCCCACAGACTGCCAGCATCTCACTCCCCCACACACACTGCCAGCCTCTCACTCCCCACACACACTGCCAGCATCTCACTCCCCTCACACACTGCCAGCCTCTCAGTCCCCCTCAAACACTGGCAGCCTCTCACTCCCCCTCACACACTGCCAGCCTCTCACTCCCCCTCACACACTGCCAGCCTCTCACTCCCCCTCACACACTGCCAGCCTCTCACTCCCCCTCACACACTGCCAGCCTCTCACCCCCCCTCACACACTGCCAGCCTCTCACTCCCCTCACACACTGCTAGCATCTCTCTCCTCCTCACACACTGCCCGACTCTCACTCCCCTCACACACTGCCAGGCTCTCACTCCTCCTCACACACTGCCAGCCTCTCACTCCCCTCACACACTGCCATCCTCTGACTCCCCCTCACACACTGCAAGCCCCTCACTCCCCCTCACACACTGCCAGCCTCTCACTTCCCTCACACACTGCCAGCCTCACTCCCCCTCACACACTGCCAGACTCTCACTCCCCTCACACACTGCCATCCTCTCACTCCCCTCACACACTGCCATCCTCTCACTCCCCCTCACACACTGCCAGCATCTCACTCCCCCTCACACACTGCCAGCCTCTCACTCCCCTCACACACTGCCAGCCTCACTCCCCTCACACACTGCCAGCATCTCACTCCCCTCACACACTGCCAGCCTCACTCCCCCTCACACACTGCCAGCATCTCACTCCCCTCACACACTGCCAGACTCTCACTCCCCTCACATACTGCCATCCTCTCACTCCCCTCACACACTGCCAGCCTCACTCCCCCTCACACACTGCCAGCATCTCACTCCCCTCACACACTGCCAGACTCTCACTCCCCCTCACACACTGCCAGCATCTCACTCCCCCTCACACACTGCCAGCCTCTCAATCCCCTCACAGACTGCCAGCCTCTCACTCCCCCTCACACACTGCCATCCTCTCACTCCCCTCACACACTGCCAGACTCTCACTCCCCCTCACACACTGCCAGCCTCTCACTCCCATCACACACTGCCAGACTCTCACTCCCCCTCACACACTGCCAGCCCCTCACTCCCCCTCACACACTGCCATCCTCTCACTCCCGCTCACACACTGCCAGCCTCTCACTCCCCTCACACACTGCCAGCCTCTCACTCCCCCTCACACACTGCCAGCATCTCACTCCCCTCACACACTGCCAGCCCCTCACTCGCCCTCACACACTGCCAGCCTCTCACTCCCCTCACACACTGCCAGCCCCTCACTCCCCCTCACACACTGCCAGCCTCACTCCCCCTCATACACTGCCAGACTCTCACTCCCCTCACACACTGCCAGCCTCACTCCCCTCACACACTGCCAGACTCTCACTCCCCTCACACACTGCCAGACTCTCATTCCCCTCACACACTGCCAGACTCTCACTCCCCTCACACACTGCCAGACTCTCACTCCCCTCACACACTGCCAGCCTCACTCCCCTCACATACTGCCATCCTCTCACTCCCCTCACACACTGCCAGCCTCACTCCCCCTCACACACTGCCAGCATCTCACTCCCCTCACACACTGCCAGACTCTCACTCCCCCTCACACACTGCCAGCATCTCACTCCCCTCACACACTGCCAGCCCCTCACTCGCCCTCACACACTGCCAGCCTCTCACTCCCCTCACACACTGCCAGCCCCTCACTCCCCCTCACACACTGCCAGCCTCACTCCCCCTCATACACTGCCAGACTCTCACTCCCCTCACACACTGCCAGCCTCACTCCCCTCACACACTGCCAGACTCTCACTCCCCTCACACACTGCCAGCCTCACTCCCCTCACACACTGCCAGCCTCTCACTCCCCCTCACACACTGCCAGACTCTCATTCCCCTCACACACTGCCAGCATCTCAATCCCCTCACAGACTGCCAGCCTCTCACTCCCCCTCACACACTGCCAGCCTCTCACTCCCCTCACACACTGCCAGCCTCTCACTCCCCTCACACACTGCCAGCCTCTCACTCCCCTTCACACACTGCCAGCATCTCACTCCCCCTCACACACTGCCATCCTCTCACTCCCCCTCACACTCTGCCAGCCTCACTCCCCCTCACACACTGCCAGCCTCTCACTCCCCCACACACACTGCCAGCATCTCACTCCACCTCATACACTGCCATCCTCTCACTCCCCTCACACACTGCCAGCATCTCACTCCCCTCACACACTGCCAGACTCTCACTCCCCTCACACACTGCCATCCTCTCACTCCCCTCACACACTGCCAGCATCTCACTCCCCTCACACACTGCCAGCCTCTCACTCCCCCTCACACACTGCCAGCCTCTCACTCCCCTCACACACTGCCAGCATCTCACTCCCCTCACACACTGCCAGCCTCTCACTCCCCCTCACACACTGCCAGCCTCTCACTCCCCTCACACACTGCCAGACTCTCACTCCCCTCACACACTGCCAGCATCTCACTCCCCCTCACACACTGCCAGACTCTCACTCCCCTCACACACTGCCAGCATCTCACTCCCCTCACACACTGCCAGCATCTCACTCCCCCTCACACACTGCCAGCCTCTCAATCCCCCTCACACACTGCCAGCCTCTCATTCCCCCTCACACACTGCCAGCCCCTCACTCCCCCTCACACACTGCCAGCCTCTCATTCCCCCTCACACACTGCCAGCCCCTCACTCCCCCTCACACACTGCCAGCCTCTCACTCCCCCTCACACACTGCCAGCCTCACTCCCCCTCACACACTGCCATCCTCTCATTCCCCCTCACACACTGCCAGCATCTCACTCCCCCTCACACACTGCCAGCCTCTCACTCCCCTCACACACTGCCAGCCTCTCACTCCCCTCACACATTGCCAGCCTCTCACTCCCCCTCACACACTGCCAGCCTCTCACTCCCCTCACACACTGCCATCCTCTCACTCCCCTCACACACTGCCAGCCTCTCACTCCCCTCACACACTGCCAGCCTCTCACTCCCCTCACACACTGCCATCCTCTCACTCCCCCTCACACACTGCCAGCATCTCACTCCCCCTCACACACTGCCAGCCTCTCACTCCCCTCACACACTGCCAGCCTCTCACTCCCCCTCACACACTGCCAGCCTCTCACTCCCCCTCACACACTGCCAGCCCCTCACTCCCCCTCACACACTGCCAGCCTCTCACTCCCCTCACACACTGCCATCCTCTCACTCCCCCTCACACTCCGCCAGCATCTCAATCCCCTCACAGACTGCCAGCCTCTCACTCCCCCTCACACACTGCCATCCTCTCACTCCCCTCACACACTGCCATCCTCTCACTCCCCTCACACACTGCCAGCATCTCAATCCCCTCACACACTGCCAGCCTCTCACTCCCCCTCACACACTGCCAGCATCTCACTCCCCCACACACACTGCCAGACTCTCACTCCCCCTCACACACTGCCAGCCTCTCACTCCCCCTCACACTCCGCCAGCATCTCAATCCCCTCACACACTGCCAGCCTCTCACTCCCCCTCACACACTGCCAGCATCTCACTCCCCCACACACACTGCCAGACTCTCACTCCCCCTCACACACTGCCAGCCCCTCACTCCCCCTCACACACTGCCAGCATCTCACTCCCCTCACACACTGCCAGCCTCTCACTCCCCCTCACACACTGCCATCCTCTCACTCCCCTCACACACTGCCAGACTCTCACTCCCCTCACACACTGCCAGCCCCTCACTCCCCCTCACACACTGCCAGCATCTCACTCCCCTCACACACTGCCAGACTCTCACTCCCCCTCACACACTGCCAGCCCCTCACTCCCCCTCACACACTGCCAGCATCTCACTCCCCCTCACACACTGCCATCCTCTCACTCCCCTCACACACTGCCAGCCCCTCACTCCCCCTCACACACTGCCAGCATCTCACTCCCCTCACACACTGCCAGCCTCTCACTCCCCCACACACACTGCCAGCCTCTCACTCCCCCACACACACTGCCAGCCTCTCACTCCCCCTCACACACTGCCAGCCTCTCACTCCCCTCACACACTGCCAGCCTCACTCCCCTCACACACTGCCAGACTCTCACTCCTCCTCACACACTGCCAGCCTCTCACTCCCCCTCACACACTGCCAGCCTCTCACTCCCCCACACACACTGCCAGCCTCTCACTCCCCCACACACACTGCCAGCCTCTCACTCCCCCTCACACACTGCCAGCCTCTCACTCCCCTCACACACTGCCAGCCTCACTCCCCTCACACACTGCCAGCCCCTCACTCCCCCTCACACACTGCCAGCCTCTCACTCCCCCACACACACTGCCAGCCTCTCACTCCCCCACACACACTGCCAGCATCTCACTCCCCCTCACACACTGCCAGCCTCTCACTCCCCTCACACACTGCCAGCCTCTCACTCCCCCTCACACACTGCCATCCTCTCACTCCCCCTCACACACTGCCAGCCTCACTCCCCCTCATACACTGCCAGCCCCTCACTCCCCCTCACACACTGCCAGCCTCTCATTCCCCCACACACACTGCCAGCCCCTCACTCCCCCTCACACACTGCCAGCCTCTCACTCCCCCTCACACACTGCCAGCCTCACTCCCCCTCACACACTGCCATCCTCTCACTCCCCCTCACGCACTGCCAGCCTCACTCCCCCTCACACACTGCCAGCCTCTCACTCCCCCTCACACACTGCCAGCCTCTCACTCCCCTGACACACTGCCAGCATCTCACTCCCCCTCACACACTGCCAGCCTCTCACTCCCCCTCACACACTGCCAGCCCCTCACTCCCCCTCACACACTGCCAGCCTCTCACTCCCCCTCACACACTGCCAGCCTCTCACTCCCCCTCACACACTGCCAGCCTCTCATTCCCCCTCACACACTGCCATCCTCTCACTCCCCCTCACACACTGCCAGCATCTCACTCCCCCTCACACACTGCCAGACTCTCACTCCCCTCACACACTGCCAGCCTCTCACTCCCCCTCACACACTGCCAGCCTCTCACTCCCCCTCACACACTGCCAGCCTCTCATTCCCCCTCACACACTGCCATCCTCTCACTCCCCCTCACACACTGCCATCCTCTCACTCCCCCTCACACACTGCCAGCCTCTCACTCCCCCTCACACACTGCCAGACTCTCATTCCCCCTCACACACTGCCATCCTCTCACTCCCCTCACACACTGCCAGCCTCTCACTCCCCCTCACACACTGCCAGACTCTCACTCCCCCTCACACACTGCCAGCCTCTCATTCCCCCTCACACACTGCCATCCTCTCACTCCCCTCACACACTGCCAGCCTCTCACTCCCCCTCACACACTGCCAGCATCTCATTCCCCTCACACTCCGACAGCCTGTCACTACCCCTCACACTCCGCCAGCCTCTCACTCCCCTCACACTCCGCCAGCCTCTCACTCCTCCTCACACACTGCCAGCCTCTCACTCCCCCTCACACTCCGCCAGCCCCTCACTCCCCCTCACACACTGCCAGCCTCTCACTCCCCTCACACACTGCCAGACTCTCACTCCCCTCACACTCTGCCAGCCTCTCACTCCCCTCACACACTGCCAGCCTCTCACTCCCCCTCACACACTGCCAGCCTCTCACTCCCCCTCACACACTGCCAGCCTCTCACTCCCCCTCACACTCTGCCAGCCTCTCACTCCCCTCACACACTGCCAGACTCTCACTCCCCTCACACTCTGCCAGCCTCTCACTCCCCTCACACACTGCCATCCTCTCACTCCCCCTCACACACTGCCAGCCCCTCACTCCCCCTCACACACTGCCATCCTCTGACTCCCCCTCACACACTGCCAGCCTCTCACTCCCCCTCACACACTGCCAGCCTCTCACTCCCCCTCACACACTGCCATCCTCTCACTCCCCTCACACACTGCCAGACTCTCACTCCCCCTCACACACTGCCAGCATCTCACTCCCCCTCACACACTGCCATCCTCTCACTCCCCCTCACACACTGCCAGACTCTCACTCCCCCTCACACACTGCCATCCTGTCACTCCCCCTCACACACTGCCAGCCTCTCACTCCCCCTCACACACTGCCATCCTCTCACTCCCCCTCACACACTGCCAGCCTCACTCCCCCTCATACACTGCCAGCCTCTCACTCCCCTCACACACTGCCATCCTCTCACTCCCCCTCACACACTGCCATCCTCTCACTCCCCCTCACACACTGCCATCCTCTCACTCCCCCTCACACACTGCCAGCCTCTCACTCCCCCTCACACACTGCCATCCTCTCACTCCCCCTCACACACTGCCAGACTCTCACTCCTCCTCACACACTGCCATCCTCTCACTCCCCCTCACACACTGCCAGACTCTCACTCCCCCTCACACACTGCCATCCTGTCACTCCCCCTCACACTCCGCCAGCCTCTCACTCCCCTCACACTCCGACAGCCTGTCACTACCCCTCACACACTGCCAGCCTCTCACTCCCCCTCACACACTGCCATCCTGTCACTCCCCCTCACACTCCGCCAGCCTCTCACTCCCCTCACACTCCGCCAGCCTCTCACTCCTCCTCACACACTGCCAGCCTCTCACTCCTCCTCACACACTGCCAGCCTCTCACTCCCCCTCACACTCCGCCAGCCCCTCACTCCCCCTCACACACTGCCATCCTGTCACTCCCCCTCACACTCCGCCAGCCTCTCACTCCCCTCACACTCCGCCAGCCTCTCACTCCTCCTCACACACTGCCAGCCTCTCACTCCCCCTCACACACTGCCAGCCTCTCACTCCCCCTCACACTCCGCCAGCCTCTCACTCCTCCTCACACACTGCCAGCCTCTCACTCCCCTCACACACTGCCAGCCTCTCACTCCCCCTCACACACTGCCAGCCCCTCACTCCCCCTCACACACTGCCAGACTCTCACTCCCCCTCACACACTGCCAGCCTCTCACTCCCCCTCACACACTGCCAGCCTCTCACTCCCCCTCACACACTGCCAGCCTCTCACTGCCCTCACACACTGCCATCCTCTCACTCCCCCTCACACACTGCCATCCTCTGACTCCCCCTCACACACTGCCAGCCTCTCACTCCCCCTCACACTCTGCCATCCTCTGACTCCCCTCACACACTGCCAGCCTCTCACTCCCCCTCACACACTGCCAGCATCTCACTCCCCCTCACACACTGCCATCCTCTCACTCCCCTCACACACTGCCATCCTCTCACTCCCCTCACACACTGCCAGCCTCTCACTCCCCCTCACACACTGCCAGCCTCTCACTCCCCCTCACACACTGCCATCCTCTCACTCCCCTCACACACTGCCATCCTCTCACTCCCCTCACACTCTGCCAGCCTCTCACTCCCCCTCACACTCTGCCATCCTCTCACTCCCCCTCACACTCTGCCATCCTCTCACTCCCCCTCACACACTGCCATCCTCTCACTCCCCTCACACACTGCCAGCCTCTCACTCCCCCTCACACACTGCCAGCCTCTCACTCCCCCTCACACACTGCCAGCCTCTCACTCCCCTCACACACTGCCATCCTCTCACTCCCCTCACACACTGCTGGCCTCTTCCCCCCCATCGTGGATATCATTGCCCCCATACCCCCACCATCGCACTTGCATGGACATCTCTGGCCTCCCCTTGTCTCCTCCCCCCCACCTCCACAGACATCTCCGGCCTCCCCTTGCTCCCCATCGACATCGCTGGTTCCTCAGTACCCCCAGTGACCCATATATTGCAGGCACCCC
Organism: Carcharhinus amblyrhynchos; assembly: GCF_965287045.1. Taxonomy (NCBI): domain Eukaryota; kingdom Metazoa; phylum Chordata; class Chondrichthyes; order Carcharhiniformes; family Carcharhinidae; genus Carcharhinus; species Carcharhinus amblyrhynchos. Next base: position 35,931 of record NW_027650329.1, on the reverse strand, counting down.
ATCCCCCCAGTGACCCAGGTATCTCTGGCACCACCTCACTCCCCTACCCACTTCACATATACTGGCCCATTGCCTCCTTGAGATCAAATAGCACAGTGCTGCTATGCACACACCCTGCCTATGAGCATTCCCCCTTGTTGAATGATAGCCTTGAGCATTGCACCCGTTAGACAGAGTTCCTTACTGAATGACAGCCAATCAGCACTTTGGGAGAGAGCTAACCCTCTGTTGAAACCATGTTCTCTTTACATTTCTCACAAGGATGTTTTACTATCAGGCCCAAACTGATTGCACCTGCACTCCCCTAACAACAGTAAAAAGTCTGACAACACCAGGTTTTAGTCCAACCTATTTATTTGATAATATACTCGCAAGCTTTCGGGTTAGCCCCTTCGTCAGGTGAATGGAGAGTTCTGGCCTCAGACAGAGCATATAAAGCACAGACAGTTTAGAGATTACTGATTAGAATGCGAATCCTTACACCTAACCTGCTGTTCAAGACCTGAAGTGGCTGATAATGTGAGTGGAAGGAGTACTGATCACAGTTTAAAGAGATGTGTATTGTCTCCAGACAGTACAGTAAGTGAGGTTTTGCAAACCCAGGCAAGTCACGGGATTAAAACCTGGTGTTGTCAGACTTTTTACTGTGTTTACGCCAGTCCAACGCCGGCATACCCACATCATCTCCCCTAACAAGCCAGGGCTGTATGTAAGCTGCAACAAAGGACATACAGCCAGTCATGCCAGGGAGATTACTGGAAAGAAACCTGCCCTGAGGTTCTCCAAGGCTGACCAGGCTCGCCTGCTGGACACAGTAGAGGGAAGGTACCAGCTGCTGTCCTCCACTCAGGGCTATCACTCAAGGGGCCATGCCACAAAGGCAGTGTGGGGAGGGGAGGGAGGTGGCAGCTACAGTTAATGCCAGGACCTTGACATCTCGTCCAAGGAACAGTGTGAGAAGAAACTGAAAGACCTTCTTCTGGTAGCAACAGTGAGTGTGCATCCCATTTTGAAATCTGCAAATGCGCTGGACTAACTATGCTCAGACATCTGAAGGGTATCTAACATCACACTCCCCCCATAAAGAACTGCATCAAACCCTATTCCCCACCCCACCCCCACTTAATCAGCATTCCTCAGTGGTGACCCTTTTCCCCAAAAAGGCCAACACAAGCTCCAAAACGCAGACACACATTGCACCCCAAGCATTTCAATATATCCAATCTCCACAGGAGAAAAGCACACACTACTGGTGATAACGCTGTGCCTGAGGTTTGGCACCTGATGGTCTGCGAGCAGTGTGCTCTGACGCTGGCAGGGGGAGAATCAATGCTTAGAATGGTGACTGATAATTGTCAGCAACTAGCGTACAAGTGAGCAGCAATTTAACTCTCTTTTCAAGTCTTCTTAAAAGTAAGTGCTATGCACGTAGGTGGCTTTTCCTCCCTTCCCCTACTGCGTATTCTTTGATATGGTCCTGGGCCCTGGTGTACCAGGCTCTTTGGGTGTTGGTGCCCTCCCTACTGCTCATGAAGAAGCTCTCCAGAACACCTCGGATGACACCATGGAGGGAAGCCCTGAAGATTCCTCCAATGACAGCACCAGTGATTCGGCACAGGCAGCCACAGAAACCCACCAACACACAGACTATCACAATGGTAAGTCATTTTAGTGCTGAGGCTTCTGGGTTACTTTCTGGTGAGCACATCATAACTGCTGATGCACATCGGGTTGAGGTGGTCACATCAAAGAGCTTGGGCATACCGAAGTCTGCCGGAGGCAAGGAATCAGCTGGCCCCAAGCCAGATGCCAGGTTTCAGGATTGGTTCATCCCAAAATGGGTGGAGATACGTCAGAAAACCCAGGGAGTTGTGGATTGGCTGTCAGCAACCATGCTGCAACTGCAAGTCTGTTTAGAGGACTCAGACCCACACTGCAATGGTGGGGTCCACAGTAGAAAGTCTGGGTCAGCGATTAGGCCTCATGGGTGACAGGGTCTAGGCCATCCTGGAGATACAGTGGGCCATGGCAGAGATGTAGTGGGCCATGGCCAAGGGTATCGCCAGCATCCAGGAGGCACATCAGTCCATGGCCATGGGTGTTACAAAGGGGAAAGCTGATCTCTCTGAGAACTAAGACTCAACAAATCAAAGAAGTACCTCCCTTTATAATCAGTTAAAATGTGTGTGAGAAGAGATAATATCTGCACTTCACCAAATGGTCAAATCAACATGACTCCCTGACACTCTCTCTGAAAAAACAACAAGTAACACTATTTATCTAATGGTGAATAGGTTAACTAAACTATTAACAAACCCAATAAAACACTGTTCTCATGGGACACTGTTTCGATACAATTCCTATTTATTAATCAAAAAAAAGTAGGATTTCTAGACACCCTCGAGAATCACCCTCGAGAATCACCCTCATCAATCTTCTGTCTTCTTTGCTGATTTTCTTCTCAATCTACTGTTAGGTACCTTTATGATGAGATGAAGCTTTCTTTTAAGGCATAAATGTGGCTATTACACTGATAGAGACAGAGTTGGCTGTCTCGCTCGCTCTGTCTGAAGTTGAGGTGCAGCAGAAGCTGGCTGGCAGACAGTGGCTGTCTGGCCCTCTGGAGCTGGGAGCTGTGGCTCTGAAATCCCTGATGACATACCAAAAATCACCACAATAGGATTGATTTAGAGGTTATCAAAACATTAAATTCAAATCTGATAGGCTGCTGCTGTTCAAATGCTTAGTTTAACTGGTTAAAATTCAAAAACAACCTGTTATCTTGGCTGCACCACTGCCAAGCCACATGATATGATGTTTCACTCTATGCTCTCTGTGTACTGCAATAGCCCTGCATCTCTTTTAACTCACAGAACATTACAGTGCAGTACAGACCCTTCGGCCCTCGATATTGCGCCGACTGTGAAACCAATCTAAAGCACCTCTAACCTACACTATTCCAATATCATCCATATGTTTATCCAATGACCATTTAAATGCCCTTAATATTGCAGGCAGGGCATTCCACGCTCTTGCTACTCTCTGAGTAAAGAACCTATCTCTGACATCTTTATCTATGTCCCCTCATGCTAGCTATCTCCATCCGAGGAAAAAGGTTCACACTGTCCATCCTATCTAATCCTCTGATCACCTTCTATGCCTCTATTAAATCACCTCTTAACCTTCTTCTCGCTAACAAAAGCAGCCTCAAGTCCCTCAGCCTTTCCTCATAAGACTTTCCCACCATACCAGGCAACATCCTGGTAAATCTCCTCTGCACCCGTTCCAATGCTTCCACATTCTTGCTATAATGCGGTCACCAGAACTATATGCAATACTCCAAGTGTGGCCGCACCAGAGTTTTGTACAGTTGCAACATGACTTCATGGCTCCTAAACTCAATCCCTTTACCAATAAAAGCTAACACACCATACACCTTCTGAACAACCCTATCAACCTGGGTGCCAACTTTCAGGGATCTATGCACATGGACACCAAGATCTCTCTGCTTATCCACACTACCAAGTAACTTACCATTAGCCCAGTACTCTATATTCCTGTTACTCCTTGCAAAGTGAATTACTTCACACTTTTCCACATTAAACTCCATTTACCACCTCTCAGCCCAGCTCTGCAGCTTATCTACATCCCTCTGAAACCTGCAACATCCTTCCTCACTGTTCACAATTCCACCGACTTTAGTGTCATCTGCAAATTTACTAATCCATCCTTCGACACCCTCATCCAAGTCATTTATGAAAATGGCAAACAGCAGTGGCCCCAAAACAGATCCTTGTGGTACACGACTAGTAACTGAACTCCAGGATGAACATTTCCCCTCAACCACCACCCTCTGTCTTCTTGCAGCTAGCCTATTTCTGACCCAAACCGCTAAATCACCCTCAATCCCATATCTCTGTATCTTCTGCAATAGTTTACTGTGGAGAACCTTATCAAATGCTTCACTGAAATCCATGTACACCAATGTTTACTTACCTCGGGGATTCGGCCTCATTGTTCCGTGGGAGCACTGAAGAGAGGCAGCGATTTGCAAGTGGAGAGCTTGTGGGTGAGTACAGCGATTTTTAAAACTGACTTTATACTAGTTTTTTTTTCTTTAAATTTTACACCGGAAGCAGTTGCAAAGACACTCGGGTACAGTTTATTTTTTAACCTTACTATAAATTAGAGTGGCGAGGAATCCCGATACTCTACATAGGTAGAGTATCCCAGCCCTCCCTCCTCCTCTAACCTAAAAAAGAGAGAGAGAGAAGGGCTCTGACTGAGAGCAGGTAAGTTTGTTTTTGTTTTTGAGTGTGCTGTAAGGGCTTTGGCTCATAGGGCCAAAGAGATAAGGGTGAGGCAAGCTAAGTTTTTTTTTAACTTTTTCCCCTGGGTTACTAAAAAAGGGGCAAGTATGGGTGTGAGGCCAGTATGTTGTTGCCAGTGCAACATGTGGGAGGTCTTGGAGGCTCCTGGTCTACCAGGCATCCACACCTGTGCTCGGTGTGTGGACCTGCAGTCCCTATGGAACCAGGTTAAGGAGCTGCAAATGCAGCTCGAGGACCTTCGGCTCATTAGAGAGAGTGAGGAGATAATTGACAGGAGCTATCAGCAAGTAGTCACACCAGGGCAACGGGAAGAAGGCACGTGGGTAACTATTAGGAAGGGGAAACCTCAGGTGATGGAGAGCACACCGGTGGATGTCCCCCTTCAAAGTAAGTACTCCTGCCTGAGTACTACGGGGGTGGGGGGGAGACCAGCGCATCTGAGGGAGGCAGCAGTGGCCAGGTCTCTGGAGCTGAGCCAGTATGTCAAAAAATAAAAAAAGAGAGCAAAAAGGTAGAACTAATAGGGGACTCCACAGTGAGGGGGGCGGACAGGCGTTTCTGTGGACGTAGACGTGAGTCGCGGATGGTGGTTTGTCTCCCTGGAGCTGGGATCCGGGATGTCTCTGGGCGGGTCCCAGACATCCTGAAAGGGGAGGGTGAGGAACCGGAGGTTGTAGTGCATATAGGTACTGCTGACGTAGGCAAGAAGAGGGAGGCAGTCGTGAAAAGGGACTATAGGGAACTGGGTAGGCAGCTGAGGAAGGGGAAAGCGAAGGTAGTAATCTCAAGATTGCTGCCTGTACCACGGGAGAATGAGGGCAGGAATGGAATGAGGTGGAGGCTGAATGCATGGCTGAGGGACTGGAGCAGGGGGCAGGGATTTCAGTTCCTAGATCATTGGGACCTCTTTAGGGGCAGGTGTGACCTGTACCGTAAAGACTGGTAGCACTTGAATCCCAGGGGGACTAATATCTTGGTGGGAAGACTGGCTAGGGCTACTGGGGGGACTTTAAACTAGAAAGGATGGGGGGAGGGAATAGTGATGGGGAGACTGAGACCGAGGAGGTTAGCTCCCAGGTAGGGAAGACTGCAGGCAGTATGAGAGGGAGGTTAGACAGGTGGTGGAGATGGGAAATGCCCAGACTGAGGGGCTGAAGTGTATCTATTTTAACACCAGGAGTGTAGTAAATAAGGTAGATGAGCTTAGGGCGTGGATTGCTGCTTGGGAATGTGATGTGGTGGCCATTACGGAGACTTGGATGTCTCAGGGACAGGACTGGGTATTTCAGGTGCCAGGATTCAGGTGCTTCAGGAAGGACAGGGAGGGAGGCAAAAGAGGTGGTGGAGTGGCACTGTTGATCAGGGACAGTGTCATGGCTGCAGAGGAGGAGGATGCCGTGGTGGGACCGTCTACGGAGTCTCTGTGGGTGGAAGTTAGGAACAGCAAAGGGTCGAAAACTTTGCTGGGTGTATTCTATAGGCCACCCAATAGTGACAGGGAAGTTGAGGTGCAGATAGGGAAACAGATTCTAGAGAGATGTAGGAATAAGAGAGTTGTCGTGATGGGAGACTTCAATTTCCCAAACATCGACTGGAATATCCCAAGGGTAAGGGGTTTGGATGGGGAGGAGTTTGTTAGGTGTGTTCAGGAAGGTTTCCTGACACAGTACGTGGATAAGCCTACGAGAGGAGAGGCTGTACTTGACCTGGTACTGGCAAATGAACCAGGACAGGTGATGGATCTCTCGGTAGGAGAGCATCTTGGGAATGGTGATCATAATTCTATCTCCTTCACAATTGCATTGGAACGAGATAGGATCAGGCAGGCTAGGAAGGTGTTTGTCTGGAGTAAGGGGAAATACGAAGACGTCAGGCAGTTAATTGGACAAATAAACTGGAAGGAGGTGTTCTTGGGGAAAAGTACCGAAGGAAGGTGGCGGATATTCAAGGAATGTTTGTCTGGAGCTGTGCACGACAACGTTCCGATGAGGCAAGGAGGTTTTGGTAGGGAACCGTGGTGCACGGAGGCTGTGGTGAACCTAGTCAGGAAGAAAAGGAAGGTGTACAAAAGGTTCAGGGAGCTAGGAGATATTAAGGATCTTGAGGAGTATAAGGATTGTAGAAAGGAGCTTAAAAGGGAAATTAGGAGAGCCAGAAGGGGTCATGAGAAGGCCTTGGCGGGTAAGATTAAGGAGAATCCCAAGGCCTTCTATAAATATGTGAAAAGTAAAAGGATGAGAAGAGAAGGGATAGGACCTATAAAAGGTGAAGGGGGAAAGGTCTGTGTGGAACCAGAAGAAATGGCAGAGGTGCTTAATGAGTACTTTGCCTCAGTATTCACGGTGGAAACTGATCTGGGAGTTTTTGCTACAGGTTTGCAGCAAATGGAAAAGATTGAGTATGTGGATATTAAGGAGGAGGATGTGTTAGAATTTTTGAATTCTATCAAGACAGATAAGTCGCTGGGACCAGATGGGACGTACCCCAGGAAACTGTGGGAGGTGAGGGAGGTGATTGCAGAGCCCCTGGCGATGATCTTTGCGTCATCAATGGAGACGGGAGAGGTTCCGGAGGATTGAAGGATTGCGGATGTGGTTCCTGTTTTCAAGAAAGGGAACAGGGATAGCCCGGGAAATTGCCAACCGGCGAGTCTGACCTCAGTGGTTGGTAAGCTGATGGAGAGGCTTCTGAGGGACAAGATTTACGAGCATTTGGAGAGGTTTGGCATGATCGGAAATAGTCAGCATGGTTTTGTCAAGGGCAGGTCGTGCCTTACGAGCCTAGTTGAGTTCTTCGAAAATGTGACTGAACACATTGACGAAGGAAGTGCAGTGGATGTGGTTTACGTGGACTTCAGCAAGGCGTTTGATAAGGTCCCCCATGCAAGACTTCTTGAGAAGGTGAGAGGGCATGAGATCCAAGGGGCTTTGGCCTTGTGGATCCAGAACTGGCTTGCCTGCAGAAGGCAGAGAGTGGTTGTGGATGGGTCTTTTTCTGAATGGAGGTCAGTCACCAGTGGAGTGCCCCAGGGATCTGTTCTAGGACCCTTGCTGTTTGTCATTTTCATAAATGACCTGGATGAGGAAGTGGAGGGATGGGTTAGTAAGTTCGCCAATGACACGAAGGTCGGTGGTGTTGTGGATGGTCTGGAAGGATGTCAGAAGTTGCAGCAGGACAAAAATAGGATGCAGGACTGGGCGGAGAAGTGGCAGATGGACTTCAACGCGGATAAATGTGTACTTGTCCATTTTGGCAGGACCAATGGGATGAACGAGTACACTATCAAGGGCAGGAGTCTTAGCAGTGTTGAAGAGCAGAGGGATCTTGGGGTCCGGGTCCACAGGACTCTTAAATCGGCCTTGCAGGTGGAGGATGTGGTCAAGAAGGCATATGGTGTACTGGCCTTCATTAATCAAGGGATTGAGTTTAGGAATCGGGAGGTAATGCTGCAACTTTATAAGACCCTTATCAGGCCTCACTTGGAGTACTGTGCGCAGTTCTGGTCGCCTCACTATAGGAAGGACGTAGAAGCTATTGAAAGGGTACAGAGGAGATTTACAAGGATGTTGCCTGGATTGGGAGGCATGCCTTATGAAGATAGGTTGAGGGAGTTGGGACTCTTCTCCCTGGAGAGACAAAGGTTGAGGCGACCTGATAGAGGTTTATAAAATGTTGAGAGGAATAGATAGGGTGGATTCTCAGAGGCTATTTCCCCGGGTTGAAATGGTCGCTACGAGAGGACACAGGTTTAAGGTGCGGGGAGGCAAGTACAGAAGTGATGTTAGGGGTAAGTTTTTCACTCAGAGGGTGGTGAGTGAGTGGAATAGGCTGCCGTCGGTGGTGGTGGAGGCGAACCCGCTGGGGTCTTTTAAAAGACTTCTGGATGAGTATATGGGATTTAATAGGATTGGGGGTTATAGATAGGTCTATGGATTGGTAGGTATTGATGTGATCGGTGCAACTCGTGGGCCGAAGGGCCTGTTTGTGCTGTAGTGTTCTATGTTCTATGTACCACATCAACTGCTTTAACCTCATCCACCTCTTTGGTCACCTTCTCAAAGAACTCAATAAGGTTTGTGAGGCACAACCTACCCTTCAAAAACCGTGTTGACTATTTCTAATCAAATTATTTCATAGAACATGATCCCAGTATGCCTTACAAGGGGTCATCATTCTCCAATCTTCACCAAGACTCGCTACCAATGCCAACATAGGCCCTTTAACCGGTTGTGATGTTTTCTTGGTGACAGGGTGGTGAGATGAGAGAGGTTGGAGAAAGGGATGGGTCATGTGGGTTGAGGAGCCAGTTTGGAGTTGTGGGGAGGTGATGGCTGCAGTGGCTTCTGGTGGAAATGTGTTTGGAGCAGCCCTTACACTGCATAGCACCAGCTGTGTGAAGCAGGCTGCTATCAAGACCTCCCTTGCTGCCCTGGCTAGCTAGGCACCTGGTGTTGCTGCATGGCCTCCATCCTTTGGCTCCTCATATGGCAGGATGTCCACTTCACCCTGTCACCGCTCCTCTTCCTCCTCCACCTAGTCTCCCCACTGCTGAATGATGTTGTGCAGGACGTAGCACAGAATGATAATGCGTGAGGCATGACAGGGTCATACTGCAGGGCACATCACAACAGTCCAGACAGTGGAACCGCATTTTCAACAAGCCTACTACAGACCAGGTGGCAGCATGGGCCTCATTATAACAGGTGTCCACCTCGGTCTTAGGCCTCTGCACGGGTGTCATCAGCCATGACCTCAGCAGTAATCCTTGTCCTCTATGAGCTATTCCAGTCTCCTGGGCTGGCCTTCTAAGAGCGCAGGGATATTCGACTGCCTCAGCACAAAGCTCTCGTGGATGGTCCCTGGGTGGTTTGCACAGACCTGCATGATGTTCATGCAATGGTCACATGTAATCTGTATATTCAGATTGCGCATTGATGAATGGTTGCCCTTCACCTCGCGGGGACTGCAGGGCAATGTGTGTCCCATCCACTGCCCCTTGGAATGGGGCATCCCTGCAATGGCCACAAAGCCTGCATCTCGGGCTTCCTGCTGAGCCAACCCAACATTAAAATTGATATATCGTCCTTTCTGGGGGTACAAGGCATCTGTGACCTGGCGATCTGTGGACGGATATTCCGCAGAGGTTGCCACTGGGTGCCTGAAATGACTCTGTTACATAGAAGTTAAGGGCTGCTGTCACCTTAACTTAAACCATAAGACCATAATACAAAGGAATAGAATTAGACCACTCAGCCTAATTCAATCACGCCTAATATTTTTCTCATCCCCATTCTCCTGCCTTCTCCCCATAACTCCTGATCCCCTTATTAATCAAAAACTTCCTATCTCTGTTTTAAAGACACTCAATGGCCTGGCTTCCAGAGCCTTCTGTGGCAAAGAGTTCTACAGATTCACCACTTTCTGGCTAAAGAAAGTCATCTCTGTTTTAAAGGATCATCTCTTCAGCCTGAAGTTGTGCCCTCTGGTTCTAGTTTTTCCTACTAGTGGAAACATCATCTCCACATCCACTCTATCCAGTATCCTGTAAGTTTCAATAAGATCCCCCCCGCCCATCCTTCTAAACTGCAACGAGTATAGACCCAGAGTCAAAGAACAAAGAAAATTACAGCGCAGGAACAGGCCCTTCGGTCCTCCAAGCCATCACCTACTATGCTGCTCAACTCAAATAAAACCCCCTGTCCTTTCAGGGGCTGTATCGCTCTCTTCCCATCCTATTCATGCATTTGTCAAGACGCCCCTTAAAAGTCACTATCGTATCTGCTTCCACTGCCTCCTCCGCAACAAGTTCCAGGCACCCATTACTCTTTGTGTAAAAAATCTGCCTTGTACATCTCCTTTAAACCTTGCCCCTCACACCTTAAACCTGTCCCCCCTAGATCAATTGGGCCAGTGCGCTGACGACTGGCAGATGGAGTTTAATTTAGACAAATGCATAAGCATTTTGGTAAATTGAACCAGGGCAGGACTTACTCAGTTAATGGTAAGGTGTTGGGGAGAGTTACAGAACAAGAGATCAGAACAGTACATGTTCATAGCTCCTTGAAAGTGGAGTCACAGGTGGACAGAGTGGTGAAGAAGGCATTTAGCATCTTGGTTTCATCGGTCAGAACATTGAATACAGGAGTTGGGACGTCTTGTTGAAGTTGTACAAGACATTGGTAAGACCACACTTGGAATACTGTGTGCAGTCCTTGTCACCCTATTACAGAAAGGATATTATTAAACTAGAAAGAGTGCAGAAAAGATTTACTAGGATGCTACTGGGATTTGATGGTTTGAATTATAAGGAGAGGCTAGATACACTGAGACGTTTTTCTCTGGAGCGTAGGAGGCTGAGGGGTGACCTTATAGAGGTCTGTAAAATAATGAGGGGCATAGATAAGGTAGATAGTCAATATCTTTTCCCAAAGGTAGGGGAGTCTAAAACTAGAGGGCATAGGTTTAAGGTGAGAGGGGAGAGATACAAAAGTGTCCAGAGTGGCAATTTTTTCACACAGCGGGTAGGAAATGTCTGGAACAAGCTTCCAGAAGTAGTAAAACAGAGGTACTAGAAAACTTTAGATTGGCTAGGAGGGAGTTGAAGAGTGAGCTAAGAAGGGCTAAAAGAGGACATGAGAAGACTTTGGCTGATAGGGTTAAGGAGAATCCTAAGGCGTTCTATAGGTATGTCAAGAACAGAAGGTTGGTTAGGGCAAGATTAGGGCCAGTTATAGACAGCAGAGGGAAGTTATGTGTGGAACCGGAGGAGATTGGAGAGGCATTGAACCAATATTTCTCTTCGGTGTTCACGCAAGGGGACATGGATATAGCTGAGGAGGACACTGGATTGCAGGGGAGTAGAATTGACAGTGTTGCAGTTGATAAGGAGGATGTGCTAGATATTCTGGAGGGTCTGAAAATAGATAAGTCCCCTGTTCCAGATGGGATTTACCCCAGGATTCTCTGGGAGGCAAGAGAAGTGATTGCAGAGCCTCTAGCTCTGATCTTCAGGTCGTCGTTGGCCTCTGGTATAGTACCGGAAGATTGGAGGTTAGCGAATGTTGTCCCATTGTTTAAGAAGGGGAACAGAGACTTCCCCGGGAATTATAGACCGGTGAGTCTCACTTCTGTTGTGGGCAAGGTTTTAGAAAAAATTATTCGGGATAGGATTTATAGTTATTTGGAGAGTAAAGAATTGATTGGAGATAGTCAGCATGGTTTTGTGGCGGGTAGGTCGTGCCTTACTAACCTTATTGAGTTTTTTGAGAAAGTGACCAAAGAGGTGGATGGGGGTAAGGCAGTGGACGTGGTGTATATGGATTTTAGTAAGGCGTTTGATAAGGTTCACCATGGTAGGCTTCTGCAGAAAATGCAGATGTACGGGATTGGGGGTGATCTAGGGAATTGGATCAGGAATTGGCTAGCGGATAGGAGACAGAGGGTGGTGGTTGATGGTAAATATTCATGGAGTTCGGTTTCGAGTGGTGTGCCTCAGGGATCTGTTTTGGGGCCACTGCTGTTTGTAATTTTTATTAATGATCTGGATGAGGGTATAGTTGGGTGGATTAGTAAATTTGCTGATGACACCAAAGTCGGAGGTGTGGTAGATAGTGATGAAGGGTGTCATAGTTTGCAGGAAGACTTAGACAGGTTACAGAGCTGGGCCGAGAGGTGGCGGATGGAGTTTAATGCGGAGAAGTGTGAGGTAATTCACTTTGGTAGGAATAACAGATGTGTCGAGTATAGGGCTAACGGGAGGACTTTGAATAGTGTGGATGAGCAGAGGGATCTAGGTGTATGTGTACATAGATCCCTGAAAGTTGGGAGTCAAGTAGATAAGATTGTTAAGAAGGCATACGGTGTCTTGGCGTTTATTGGTAGGGGGATTGAATTTAGGAGTCGCAGCGTCATGTTGCAACTGTACACAACTCTGGTGCGGCCGCACTTGGAGTACTGTGTGCAGTTCTGGTCCCCACATTATAGGAAGGATGTGGAGGCTTTGGAGAGGGTGCAGAGGAGGTTTACCAGGATGTTGCCTGGTATGGAGGGGAGGTCCTATGAGGAGAGGCTGAGGGATTTGGGGTTGTTTTCGCTGGAAAGAAGGCGGCTAAGAGGGGATCTTATTGAAACATATAAGATGATTAGAGGTTTAGATAGGGTGGATAGTAATAGCCTTTTTCCTCTGATGGAGAAATCTTGCACGAGGGGGCATGGCTTTAAATTAAGGGGTGGTAGTTATAGGACGGATGTCAGGGGTAGGTTCTTTACCCAGAGGGTGGTGAGGGATTGGAATGCCCTGCCTGCTGCAGTTGTAAATGCGCCTAGTTTGGGGGCGTTTAAGAGATCCGTGGATAGGTTTATGGACGAGAAGGGATTGGTTTAGGTTAGTGGGTCATTGTTTTGTAACTGGTCGGCGCAACATCGTGGGCCGAAGGGCCTGTTCTGCGCTGTAATGTTCTATGTTCTATGTTCTAATAGAGGTGGGTACAATTTTGTCTTTTAGAAAGCATTTAAACAGTTACATGGATAAAATGGGTATAGAGGGATATGGGCCAAATGCAGGCAATTGGGATTATCTTAGGTGTTTAAAAAAAAGGGCGGCATGAACAAGTTGGGCCGAAGGGCCTGTTTCCATGCTGTAAACCTCTATGACTCTATCAGGTGAGCCGCACTCCGAAAGCTCGTGCTACCAAATAAACCTGCTGGACTTTAACCTGGTGTTGTGAGACTACTTACTGTGCCCACCCCAATCCAAAACCAGTATCGCCACATTAGATGGATGAGGAGTAGGAAGATCAGGGGAAGCAATCCCTAACACTTTGACTGGAAAGCAGAATGCTGTTATCACTAACTATTGAGATCATGCTCTGAGTCAACCATCTATCCATCCTCTGGGATCAATAAACTGATCTTAACTCTCATGGGTCATATACCTTTTCTGTCTAATTAGTTAATGCATCATTGCTGCTCGATAAACTACCTTAAAATATTCAATGCCTGTCTCAGGTACCTGTGCCCCCACCCAAACCTGCAAAAAATCTTATACTTGGTGGACAGAAGGTGTAAGAAAATCCTCATGGGTGATATGGAATACAGTGTAACAAACTATAATATATAAATGCATTGATGGAATCCTTCTGATGAAAGCGTTATATTCTACTTAAACCTTGTTCCACCAGTTTAAGGTGTTGAAGCTTTAGGAGTAGTTGTATGTTCCCATGCAATCTAAGCATGGTTGCCACCATGGGTAGATGAGCATGTTTCTCATACCCAACATCCATAATCCCTTCCAGCATGCGTCATCCCAAGTCTCATTTTTCTCATCAGCATACTGGAAAGACCCACCCAAGAAAGCCTGAGTCATACTATTCTCTGAATATATCAAAATAAAAGTTAAAACAGAGCAATATATTAAGTATGTAACACTAGTCAATTTTCTTATAGTATTGTACATAAGAATCATAAGCAAGTGTTGCCTTCAGGTGAGGTGGGATTAGAGTTGAGTGATACTTGTGTCAAGGCATGCAGTTCAGGAAGAAGAGATGTAAGTTGGAACCTTATGGACAAAGTCTCTACCGGATAGACTGGTAGGCTGAACAACAATCCTTCCCTGAGCCATGTCATTATCATCTCACCTCTGGGTTCCCCAATTGATTCAGGAGAGATGGTGAGAACATGACAATTCTGTCGAAGAAAGTATTTCAGATTAAGGAGATCAACCGTGACATGGGTCATAAGGGCTCACCAGCAACTGATTTTTGAGGCTGCAGCAATTAGAAAAGTGGAGAGGTCTGCCCTCCATTTCTGTTCTCCGGGACTTTCTTTCTTACCTGGAGAACATGCAACAGTGTCTGAGGGGCTGAAGTGAGCCATTGAGCTTTGCGGCACAGAAGAGGCCATTCAGCCCATTGTGCCTGTGCTGACCATCAAGCACCTATCTATTTTCCAGCACTTGGTCTGTAGCCTTGTATGGTATGGTGTTTCAAGTGCTTATCAAACTGCTTCTTAACTGCTGTGAGGGTTCCTGCATCTGCTACCTTATCAGGCAGAGAATTCCAGATTTCTGCTACCCTCAGGACGGAAAGGTTTTTCTGTAAATCTCTGGCTCCTTACTTTAAATCTATGGCCTCTGGTTATTAACCCCTCTACTAAGGAGAAAATGTCCTTCCTATCTACCCTACCTATGTCTCCCATAATTTTGTACACCCCATTCAGGTCTCACCTCAGCCTTCTCTGCTCTAAGGAGGACACCTCAGCCTAACCAGCCTCGCTTCGTAACTGAAATGCTCCAGTCCAGGCAACATCCTGGTGAATCTCTCTTCACCCTCTCTGGTACATTCAAATCCTTCCTATAATGTAGCAACCAGACTTGTATACAGTACTCTGGCTGTGGCCTAATGAGCATTTTATACGGCTCTTCAATGTCTTGGCTAATAACGGCCTTCTCATTTGCCTTCTTAACCACTTTATCTTTATTTTTTTAAATGATTAATGCTCTTTTTACATGCATTTGCCTTTTCTTGATTTAACCTCTTTCCTACAGTGTGGCTACTTTTCCGGGGTATATACAGTACTCCTTTAGTATTCGTCATTCCCACCCAAAACATAAGAACATAAGAAATAGGAGCAGGCGTAGGCCATCTAGCCCTTCGAGCCTGCCCCGCCATTCAATAAGATCATGGCTGATCTGTCGTGGCTCAGTTCCACATTCCCGCCCTCTCCCCATAACCCTTAATCCCCTCTCTTATCAAAAACCCATCAACCTGCGTCTTAAAAATATTTAGCGAGGCAGCCTCCACCACTTCAACGGGCAGAGAATTCCAGAGATTCACCACCCTTTGAGTGAAGAAGTTCCTCCTCAACTCCGTTCTAAACCGCCCCCCCCCTTTATCTTGAGGCTGTGCCCCCTAGTCCTATTATCCTTTCTGAGCGGGAAGAGTCTCTCCACCTCTATCCTATCCATCCCATTCATCATCTTATACGTCTCAATGAGATCTCCCCTCATTCTTCTAAACTCTAACGAGTACAAGCCTAGTTTATTCAGCCTCTCCTCATAGCTCAACCCCCTCAACTCCAGCATCAGCCTAGTAAACCTCCTCTGCACTCCCTCCAAGGCCAAAATATCCTTGCGTAAGTACGGCGCCCAAAACTGCACACAGTACAACTCCACATCCTCTGAGCCTAGATCATCTTTCAGAACTGTACTTATTTCTTCTCTTATTAGCAGAGCAAAGCTACCCTACTGCCTTTTCCACAGAAGAATCCATAGGATTCATAAAATCCCTACAGTGCAGAAAGAGGCTATCTGGCCCATCAAGTCTGCACCGACTCGTTGAAAGAACATCCCACTCCCATTTACCATGGATATCTTACCTAACCTGCACATCTTTGGACAGTAGAAGGAAACCAGAGCACCCGAAGGAGACCCACGCAGACATGAGGAGCACATGCAGTCACCCAAGGCGAGAATCAAACACTGGCATTGTGGTGCAACCTTCCCGCCTGTCTTTTCTAAAAGTCAAAAATCCTGAATATTGATTTCCCAATTTTGGGGTGAGTTGCCCTCAAATGGGAGGAAAATGACAGCAAATCCAGCCAAGCAAATGTGGATTTAAGTGACCGAGGACATCAGCAACAGGACTGTAATCTCTCCAACTTGAAGACAATACATCATGAGTGTCTAGGACATCAGGAAGGCATGACAGGTGAGTAGCAGAACACTTTTAGATGTCAAGCTCCATATGCTGACATTTCCAGCACTCTTCAGGGCAAACATTTTGCAGCTCCATTTCTCTCGCTACTGGCATCTCACATTCACATCCAAATAGTGAACACTCACACTGCCCTCTTGCACCCATTAACTGCAGTCCACATGAGCGTCTACAAGCACTCACACCTCACAGTGTTCTCAACTTGCAGGAGTAGAGAGTACACAACCTGAGGGAGAGCCGAGGGGTTCGGAGGAGGTGAATGGCTCTCCAGTTCCTGGCACCTTAACAGCCACAGGTAATAAAGTAAAATAAAACTTATTAGTCACAAGTAAGGTTTACATTAACACTGCAATGAAGTTACTGTGAATTCCCCTAGTTGCCACACTCCGGTGCCTGTCTGGGTCAATGTACCCAACCAGCAAATCTTTCAGACTATGGGAGGTAGCATCTGGACAAAACCCACGGATTCACGGGGAGAATGTGCAGACTCCGCATAGACAGTGACCTAAGCCAAGAATTGAACCTAGGTCCCTGGCGCTGTGAGGCAGCAATTCTAACCATTGTGCCATCACGCTGACTATGGGAAGGAGATCTTGTTCCAGGAGAAGGCATTGTCTGCAGCAACCTGTCATGACAGCCAAAGTCTCCTGAGGCTCTGGGGAACAGGTATGTTGAGATTGCTGACCATCTGCTTGTAGTCCAGCTGGATTTCTGTGTCCTCTATGCCCAGTGGAGGAGTATGTGACTGAGGAGTAGGCAGCTGCTGCTGCTGCAGTTTAAGTGAACTGAGAGTGTACATGTGGCATCACATGGCACTGAGAGTGGATTTCAATGTATGGCAAGTGGTTTAAGGAACACTGAAGATGCCTACATCAGTATGTGGATGACAACACCATCTCTACACTCTTGGAAGAGAATCTCTAAGCCATGCTCGACACCTTTGCTGAGGCATACCACAGAATCAGTCTCAGTCTCAACCTCAAGAAGACTCAAGTTCTTTACCAATCTGCCACACGGCAAGATCCAGTCCCTCCCTCCATCAAGATCGACAGAGAAACCAGCCCAAACATGAACATTTCCCCTGCCTGGGAAGCCACCTCTCTAAGGCTGACATCAATGCTGACATTCAAACACCTAAGGATGAGAATCTTTGATGATGCTGATATGTTGATATGGAACCTCGTCCGTACTCTTGCCAATGTCTCTCCTCATGTGCAGCATCCACAACTGGTGAGGCCTAATTAGTGTCCTATACATAGAAACATAGAAAGAAAGTGTAAGCAAGAGTAGGCCATTCGACTCTTCGAGCCTGCTCTGCCATTCCTTTTGATCATGGCTGATCATCATATTCAATATCCTGATCCCCATTCCTCCCATATGTAGAAACATATATACAAGTTCAACATAACCTCCTTATGCTTGTACTTCATCATGCATTCATAAAGCCTAAGATACCATATAGAAAATAGAACATAAAACAGAAAAACTACAGCACAAACAGGCCCTCCGGCCCACAAGTTGCGCCGATCATATCCCTACCGACTAGGCATACCTATAACCCTATTAAGTCCCACATACTCATCCAGAAGTCTCTTAAAAGATCCTATCGAATTTGCCTCCACCACCACCGATGGCAGCCAATTCCACTCACTCACCACCTCTGAGTGAAAAACTTACCCCTGACATCTCCTCTGTACCTACTCCCCAGCACCTTAAACCTGTGTCCTCTCATAGCAACCATTTCAGCCCTGGGAAAAAGCCTTGGAGAATCCACCCGATCTATATCTCTCAACATCTTATACGCCTCTATCAAGTCACCTCTCATCCCTCGTCTCTCCGAGGAGAAAAGACTAAGCTCCCTCAACCTATCCTCACAAGGCATGCCACCCAATCCAGGCAACATCCTTGTAAATCTCCTCTGCACCCTTTCAATAGCTTCCACATCCCTCCTGTAATGAGGCGACCAGAACTGCGCACAGTACTCCAAGTGGGGTCTGACCAGGGTCTTATAAAGCTGCAGCATTATCTCCCAACTCCTAAACTCAATCCCTCAATTGATGAAGGCCAGTACATCACATGCCTTCTTAACCACGTCCTCTACCTGAGAGGCAGATTTAAGAGTCCTATGGACTTGGACCCCAAGGTCCTTCTGATCGTCTACACTGCTAAGAGTCTTACCCTTGATATTGTACTCCTTCATCCCATTTGACCTGCCAAAATGGACCACTACACATTTATCCGGGTTGAAGTCCATCTGCCACTTCTCCGCCCAGTCTTGCATCCTATCTATGTCACGCTGCAACTTCTGACATCCCTCCAAAGTATCCAGAACACCACCAATCTTTGTGCCATCGGCAAACTTACCAACCCATCCCTCCACGTCTTCATCCAGGTCATTTATGAAAACTACAATCAGCAAGGGTCCCAGAACAGATCCCTGGGGCACTCCACTGGTGACCGACCTCCATATAGAAAAAGACCCATCTACAACCACTCTCTGCCTTCTGCAGGCAAGCCAGTTCAGGATCCACAACACAACAGCCCCTTGGATCCCATGCCGTCTCACTTTCTCAAGAAGTCTTGCCTGGGGGACCTTATCGAACAGCTTGCTGAAGTCCATATAAACCACATCTACCGCTCTTCCTTCATCAATGTGTTTCGTCATATTTTCAAAGAGCTCAACCAGGCTCATACGGCACGATCTGCCTTTGACAAAGCCATGCTGACTACTTTTGATCATACTATACTTCTCTAAATGTTCATAAATCCTGTCCCTCAGGATCTTCTCCATCAGCTTACCAACCACTGAGGTTAGACTCACCGGTCAGTAATTTCCCGGGCTATCCCTATTCTCTTTCTTGAATATAGGAACCACATCTGCAATCCTCCAATCCTCCAGAACCTCTCCCATCTCCATCGACGATGCAAAGATCATTGCCAGAGGCTCTGCAATTTCGTCCCTGGCCTCCCACAATAACCTGGGGTACATCCCATCCGGTCCCAGCGAATTATCTATCTTGATGATATTCAAAATTTCCAAAACATACTCTTTCTTAATATCCACATACACAATCTTTTCAGTCCGCTGCAAGCCTGCAGTACAACGTCCCAGATCTTTTTCCACCATGAATACCGAGGTAAAGTATTCATTAAGCACCTCTGATATTTCTACCGGTTCTGTACAAACTTTGCCACCTTCACATTTTATAGGTCCAATCCCTTCACACCTCATCCTTTTACTCTTCACATATTTGTAGAGTGCCTTAGGGTTCTCCTTAATCTTACCTGCCGAGCCTTCTCATGACACCTTTTGGCTCTCCTAATTTTCTTCTGAAGTTCCTTCCTACAAGCTGTATACTCCTCTAGATCCCTAACATTGCCTAGCTCTCTGAACCTTTTGTACACTTTCCTTTTCTTTTTGACTAGGTTTGTTACAACTTTCATGCACCACGGTTCCCGTAACCTACCAAAACCTCCCTGTCTCATTGGAACGTTGTCATGCAGAAATCCAGACAAACATTCCTTGAAAATCTGCCACCTTACCTCGGTATACCTCCTTCCAATTTACTTGTCTAAGTTCCTGCTTGATGGCTTCATATTTCCCCTTACTCCAGATAAACACTTTCCTAGCTTGCCTGACCCTATCTCTCTCCAATGCTATTGTAAAGGAGATAGAGTTATGATCACTATCCCAAGATGCTCTCCCACTGAGAGATCCAACACCTGTCCAGGTTCATTACCCAACACCAGATCAAGTACAGCCTCTCCTCTTGTAGGCTTATCCACATATTGTGTCAGGAACCCCTCCTGAACATACCTAACAAACTCCTCCCCATCCAAACCCCTTACCCTAGGGATATTCCAATCGATCTTTGGGAAATTAAAGTCTCCCATCACGACAACTCTGTTATTACTACGTCTCTCCAGGATCTGTTTCCCTATCTGCACCTCAACTTCCCTGTCACTATTGGGCGGCCTATAGAAAACACCCAGCAAAGTTATCAACCCCTTCCTGTTCCGAACTTCCACCCACAGAAACTTGGTAGACAATCCCTCCAAGGCGTCCACCTTCTCTAAGCTGTGACACTATCCCTGATCAACAGTGCCACTCCCCCCCCCGATCTTTTGCCTCCCTCCCTGTCCTTTCTGAAACATCTGAAATCCAGCACCTGAAGTACTCAGTCCTTTCCCTGAGACATCCAAGTATTTATGCTTTGCCAACTGCTCTCTCAACATACCCTGCCAGCTTCATTGACTTATGTACATATATGCCAAGGTCCCTTTGTTATTGTGACTCTTTTAAATATTTCTCCCTTTATTTTACACTGTCTGTCCATATTCTTTCTGACAAAATGAATCAGCTCACATTTTTCTACATTAAATTTTATCTTCCATTTATATGCCCAATCCACCAATATGTCTCTGTCCTTTGGAATTCCTCCCCATTCCCATCTTTGTTCATTCATTTCTGTGTGCTCTGCCCAAAGACAGGTCCTTGGCTCATTATCTGCTGATGCTTCACCCTGAGCTGTTTTCTGGCAATTATTGTTATCAGTGGTGAGGGGAGGGTAAGCAGGTCCTTGAAAATCTGCTACATCGCTAACTTTTTCCAGTTCTGTTGAAACAGCAAAGAGCTAAAACATCAACTTTGCTTCTTTCCCCACAGATGCTGCCTGAACTGCAGGGCATTCCTTTCCTTTTCTATTTTTACACCCAGATATAATTCAGTCCTAATTTAAAGAATCACAGAATCTTTACAGAGCAGAAGGAAGCCATTTAGCCTATTGAATCTGCATTGGCTCTCTGAAAGACAGCCTGGTCCACTAGTCTAGCTTATCCCCATAAACTTGCACATTCTTTCTTTTCAGAGATAATAATCCAATTTCCTTTTGAATACCCCGATCAAATTTGACTCCACCACCTCTCGGGAAGTTCATTCCAGACTCCAACAAATCTCTGGGTGAATCTTTCTTTTCCTCATGTCACTTTAGCCAATTATTTTGAATGGTGCCCTCTCATTTTTGATTCTCTTGAGTGAGAATAGTTTCTCGCTATTTATCCTGAGCATATCCCTCAGAATCTTGAATACCTCTGTCAAGTCTCCTCTCAGTCTCCTTTTCTCCACAGAAAACAAACCTCCCCAATCTATCATCATAACTTTAGTTCTTTATTCCTGGAATCATTCTTGTGAATCTACTCTGTACTCTCTCCAATGCCTTCACATCCTTCCTCAAGTATGGTGCCCAGAACTGGATGCAATCTCCAGATGAGGTTATACAAGTTCAATATGACCTTTTAACTCTTGTACTTTATGACGCATTAATAAAGATACCATATGGTTTATCAACTGCTCTTTCAATATATAGGTAGTAGTACATATAGGTACTACTGATGTAGGTAAGAAGAGGGAGGCACTCGTGAAAAAGGACTATAGGGAACTGGGTAGGCAGCTGAGGAAGAGAAAAGCAAAGGTAGTAATCTCAGGATTGCTGCCTGTGCCAAGGGAGAATGAGGGAAGAAATGAAATGAGGTGGAGGGTGAATGCGTGGCTGAGGGACTGGTGTAGAGGGCAGGGATTTCGGTTCCTAGATCACTGGGACCTCTTTAGGGGTAGGTGGGACCTCTATAGTAGGGACGGGTGGCACTTAAATACCAGGGGGACTAGTATCTTGGCGGGAAGACTGGCTAAGGCTACCGGGGGGACTTTAAACTAGAAAGGATGGGGGGAGGGAACTGTGTTGGGGGAACTGGGACGGAGGAGGTTCGCTCCCAGGTAGGGGAGGACCGCAGGCAGTATGGGAGGGAGGTTAGACAGGGGGTGGAGATGGGAAATGCCCAGACTGAGGGGCTGAAGTGTATATATTTTAATGCAAGGAGTATAGTGAATAAGGTAGATGAGCTTAGGGCGTGGATAGCTGTTTGGGATTGTGATGTGGTGGCCATTACAGAGACTTGGATGTCTCAGGGACAGGACTGGGTACTTCAGGTGCCAGGCTTCAGGTGCTTCAGGAAGGACAGGGAGGGTGGCAGAAGGGGTGGTGGCGTGGCACTGTTGATCAGGGATAGTGTCATGGCTGCAGAGAAAGAGGATGTTGTGGAGGGATTGTCTACAGAATCTCTGTGGGTGGAAGTTAGGAACAGCAAAGGGTCAAAAACTTTGCTGGGTGTAATCTATAGGCCGCCCAATAGTGACAGGGAAGTTGAAGTGCAAATAGGGAAACAGATTCTGGAGAGATGTTTTAATAACAGAGTTGTCGTGATGGGAGACTTCAATTTCCCAAACATCGACTGGAATATCCCTAGGGTAAGGGGTATAGATGGGGAGGAGTTTGTTAGGTGTGTTCAGGAGGGTTTCCTGACGCAGTATGTGGACAAGCCTACGAGGGGAGAGGCTGTACTTGACCTGGTACTGGCGAATGAACCAGGGCAGGTGATGGATCTTTCGGTAGGAGAGCATCTTGGAAATGGTGACCATAATTCTATCTCCTTCACAATTGCGTTGGAACGAGATAGGATCAGGCAGGCTAGGAAGGTGTTTGTCTGGGGTAAGGGGAGATACGAAGAAGTCAGGAAGTTACTTGGACAAATAAACTGGAAGGAGGCGTTCTTAGGGAAAAGTACCGAAGGAAGGTGGCAGATATTCAAGGAATGTGTGTCTGGAGCTCTGAATGACAACGTTCCGATGAGACGAGGGGGTTTTGGTGGGTCGAGGGAACCGTGGTGCACAAAGGATGTGTTGAATCTAGTCAGGAAGAAAAGGAAGGTGTACAAGAGGTTCAGGGAATTAGGAGATGTTAAAGATCTTGAGGAGTATAAGGACTGTAGGAGGGAACTTAAAAGGGAAATTAGGAGAGCCAGAAGGGGTCATGAGAAGACCTTGGCGAGTAAGATTAAGGAGAATCCCAAGGCCTTCTATAAATATGTGAAAGGTAAAAGGATAAGAAGAGAAGGGATAGGACCTATAAAAGGTGAGGGGGGAAAGGTTTGTGTGGAACCAGAAGAAATGGCGGAGGTGCTTAACGAGTACTTCGCCTCAGTATTCACGGTGGAAGCCGATCTGGGAGATTTTGTTATGGATGTACAGCAGATGGAAAGGATTGAGTACGTGAATATTAAGGAGGAGGATGTGTTGGAACTTTTGAATTCTATCAAGGTAGATAAGTCGCCGGGACCAGATGGGATGTACCCCAGGATACTGTGGGAGGCGAGGGAAGAGATTGCAGAGCCCCTGGCGATGATCTTTGCGTCGTCAATGGAGACGGGAGAGGTTCCAGAGGATTGGAGGATTGCGGATGTAGTTCCTATTTTTAAGAAAGGGAACAGAGATAGCCCGGGAAATTACCGACCGGTGAGTCTGACCTCAGTGGTTGGTAAGCTGATGGAGAGGCTTCTGAGGGACAAGATTTACGAACATTTGGAGAGGTTTGACATGATCAGGAATAGTCAGCATGGATTTGTCAAGGGCAGGTCGTGCCTTACAAGCCTAGTTGAGTTCTTCGATAATGTGACTGCACACATTGACGAAGGAAGTGCCATGGACGTAGTGTACATGGACTTCAGCAAGGCGTTTGATAAGGTCCCCCATGCAAGACTTCTTGAGAAGGTGAGAGGGCATGGGATCCAAGGGCCTTTGGCCTTGTGGATCCAGAACTGGCTTGTCTGCAGAAGGCAGAGAGTGGTTGTGGATGGGGCTTTTTCTGAATGGAGGTCAGTCACCAGCGGAGTGCCTCAAGGATCTGTTCTGGGACCCTTGTTGTTTGTCATTTTCATAAATGACCTGGATGAGGAAGTGGAGGGATGGGTAAGTAAGTTCGCTGATGACACGAAGGTCGGTGGTGTTGTGGATGATCTGGAAGGATGGCAAAAGTTGCAGCAGGACATAGATAGGATGCAGGACTGGGCGGAGAAGTGGCAGATGGACTTCAACGCGGATAAATGTGTAGTCGTCCATTTTGGCAGAACCAACGGGATGAACGAGTACACTATCGAGGGCAGAAGTCTGAGTAGTGTTGAGGAGCAGAAGGATCTTGGGGTCCGGGTCCACAGGACTCTTAAATCGGCCTCGCAGGTGGAGGAGGTGGTCAAGAAGGCGTATGGTGTACTGGCCTTCATTAATCGAGGGATTGAGTTTAGGAGTCGGGAGGTAATGCTGGAACTTTATAAGACCCTTGTCAGGCCTCATTTGGAGTATTGTGCGCAGTTCTGGTCGCCTCACTATAGGAAAGATGTAGAAGCTATTGAAAGGGTGCAGAGGAGATTTACAAGGATGTTGCCTGGACTGGGAGGCATGCCTTATGAAGTTAGGTTGAGGGAGCTGGGACTCTTTTCCCTGGAGAGACGAAGGTTGAGAGGCGACCTGATAGAAGTTTACAAAATGTTGAAAGGAATGGATAGGGTGGACTCTCAGAGGCTATTTCCCCGGGTTGAAATGGTCGCTACGAGAGGACACAGATTTAAGGTGCGGGGAGGGAGGTTCAGAAGTGATGTTAGGGGTAAGTTTTTCACTCAGAGGGTGGTGAGTGAATGGAATCGGCTGCCGTCAGTGGTGGTGGAGGCGAACTCGCTGGGGTCTTTTAAAAGACTTCTGGATGAGTATATGGGGTTTAACGAGATTGAGGGTTATAGATAGGTCTGTAGGTTGGTAGGTGATGTGATCGGCGCAACTTGTGGGCCGAAGGGCCTGTTTGTGCTGTAGTGTTCTATGTTCTATGTTCTATGTTCTATACCCTGCCACTTTGGTATCATTGGGTGCTATTCTGATTGGCGGTTGGTGACTAGTGGAGTGCCGCAGGGATTGGTGCTGGGGCCTCAACTATTTACCATTTATATAGATGATCTGGAGGAGGGGGCTGAGTGTAGGGTTTCGAAATTTGCTGATGACACAAAGATAAGTGGAAAAATAAATTGTGCGGAGGGTATGGAAAGTCTGCAGAGGGATCTGGATAGGCTGAGCGAGTGGGTGAGGACCTGGCAGATGGAGTACAATGTTAGCAAGTGTGAGGTTATCCACTTTGGCAGGAATAATAGTAGGAGGGATTACTATTTAAAGGGCGAAAAGCTGCAGCATGCTACAGTGCAGAGGGACCTGGGGGTCCTTGTGCATGAGTCACAAAAACCCAGTCTGCAGGTGCAGCAGGTGATCAAGAAGGCAAATGGGATGCTGGCCTTTATAGTGAGGGGGATAGAATATAAAAGCAGGGAGGTCTTGCTGCGACTGTGCAGGGCACTGGTGAGGCCACAGCTGGAGTACTGTGTGCAGTTTTGGTCATTGCACTTGCGCAAGGATATTTTGGCCTTGGAGGGAGTGCAGAGGAGGTTCACTAGGCTGATACCGGAGATGAGGGGGTTGGACTATGAAGAGAGGCTGAATAGGCTGGGTCTGTACTCGTTGGAGTTTAGAAGGATGAGGGGGGATCTTATAGAGATAATGAAGGGGATGGATAGGGTAGAGGTAGAGAGATTCTTCCTGCTCAGAAAGGACAGCAGGACTAGAGGGCACAGCATCAAGATAAGGGGGGGGGGCAGTTTAGAATGGAGTTAAGGAGGAACTTTTTCACTCAAAGGGTGGTGAATCTCTGGAATTCTCTGCCCGTTGAAGTGATGGAGGCTGCCTCGCTAAATATATTTAAGACACGGGTAGATAGGTTTTTGGTAGGCAAGGGAATTAAGGGTTATGGGGAGAAAGCGGGAAAGTGGAACTGAGCCACTTCAGATCAGCCATGATCTTATTGAATGGCGGGGCAGGCTCGAAGGGCTAGATGGCCGACTCCTGCTCCTATTTCTTATGTTCTTATGTTCCATTAATTTATATGCATGTATGCCAAGGTCCCTTTGTTACTGCACTTCCTTTAACTATTTCTCCCTTTATTTTATATGGTCTCTCCATATTCTTTCTGACAAAATGAATCACCTCACACTTCTCTGCATTGAACTTCATCTTCCACTTGCCTAACCAATCCACCAATATGTCTCTGATTTGATTTGGTTTGATTTATTATTGTTACATGTATTAACGTGCAGTGAAAAGTATTGTTTCTTGCATGCTATGCAGACAAAACATGCCGTTCATTGAGAAGGAAATGAGAGTGCAGAATGTAGTGTTACAGCCACGGCTAGGGTATAGAGAAAGATCAACTTAATGCAAGGTAGGTCCATTCAAAAGTCTGACAGCAGCAGGGAAGAAGCTGTTCTTGAGCGAGTTGGTACGTGACCTCAGACTTTTGTATCTTTTCCCCAAAGGAAGAAGGTGGAAGAGAGAATGTCCATGGTGCTTGGGGTCCTTAATTATGCTGGCTGTAAACTGCCATCAGGATAACGGAGACGAAGGTAGTAGGCATAGCATTTTTTGATGTCTTTTTGAATATCAGGACTATCCTCATCACAATTGAGAAGGTTTCCAGTCTTTGTACCGTCGGCAAATTTTGAAATCGTGCCCTGAACACCGCAAACTAAGTCATTAATAAATTTCAGAAAGAACAAGCGTCACAACACTGACTCCTGTGGAATACCATGACAAATCTTCCTCCATTCTGAAAAACAACTATTTATTACGTCTCTGTTTCCTATCACTCAATCAATTCCTTATCCAGGCATCTACATTCCCTTTTATTCCACGAGCAAGAATTTTTCTCACAAGTCTGTTATGTGGTATTGCATCAAATGCCTCTTCAAATGCCCTTTGGAAATCCGTATTCACCACATCAACAGTGTTGTTCTTGTCAACCTTCTCTGTTATCCCCTCAAAAATATTCAGTAAATTAGTTGAAAATGTTTTTCCCTTAGTAAATTCATGCTGGTTTTCCTTAATTATCCTGCAATTGTCGAAATGACTATTGATTTTACATTGAACTATAGTTTCCAAGAGTTTCCCTACCACTGACGTCAAATTGACTGATCTGTAGTTGTTGGCTTTACTCTTACACCTTTTCTTGAACTAAGCTGGAACATTTAAAATTCTCTGGTTCCCTGGCACCACCCCTGTGTCTAAGGGAGACTGAAAGATTATCACTGCTACCAACTTCCTCTCTCATTTCCTTCAGTACTGTTGGATGCATCTTATCCAGTCCTGGTACTTACCAATTTTAAGTGAAGATAGACTTTTTGACACTTCCTCTTTCTTCCAGTATACCAATTGCCTCCTCTCTCAGAAAAGCAAAATATTGTGGATGCTAGAAATCTGAAATAAAAACAGAAAATGCTGGACAAACTCAACAGGTCCAGCAGCAGCTATGGAGAGAGATACAGATTTAACATTTTGAGTACAAATGAATGAATTGGATGAAGGAATTGAATGTAATATCTCCAAATTTGTAGACTACACTAAGTTGGATGGCAGTGCGTGCTATGAGGAGGGTGCTAAGAGGCTGCAGGGTGACTTAGAGAGGCTGGCTGAGTGCTCAAATATTTGGCAAATACAATATTATGTGGACAAATGTGAGATTATCCACTTTGGTGGCAAAAACTGGAAGGAAGATTATTATCTGAATGGTGGCAGTTTAGGAAAAGGGGAAGTACAACGTGACCGTGGGATCATGGTGGAACAGTCGCGAAAGGTTGGCATGCAGGGAGTGAGAAAAGTTAATGGCATGCTGGCCTTCATAGCAAGGATTTGAGTATGGGAGTAAGGATGTGTTGCTGCAATTATACAGGGCCTTGGTGAGCACTGTGTGCTGCTTTGGTCTGAGGAAAGATATTCTTGCTATTGTGAGAGTCCAGCAAAAGTTCACCAGACTCCTGGAATAGCAGGACTGACATATGAAGAGACACCGGATCAACTAGGCTTGTACTCACTGGAGCGGGAATCTCATATAAAATCATATAAAATCCTGATGGGACTGGACAGGCTGGATGTGGGAAGAATTTCCTGATCTTCCCCTTGGGGAAGTGCAAAACTGGTGGTCACAGTCTAAAAATAAGGGGTAAACCATTAAGGACTGAGATGAGGAAGAACTTCTTCACTCAGAGTTATGATCTGGAGGAGGGAACCAAGTGTAAGGTGTCGAAATTTGCTGATGACAGAAAGATTGGTGGAACGGCAAATTGTGCGGAGGGTGTGGAAAGTCTGCAGAGGGATCGAGATAGGCTGAGTGAATGGGTGAGGAACTGGCAAGTATGTTGGCAAGTGTGAGGTTGTCCACTTTTGTAGGAATAATGGTAGGAAGGACTACTACTTACATGGCAAAAAACTGCAGCATGCTACGGTGCAGAGGGACCTGGGGGTCCTTGTGCATGAGTCGCAAAAACCCAGCCTGCAGGTGCAGTAGGTGGTCAGGAAGGTGAATGGGATGCGGGCCTTCATAGCAAGGGGGATTGAATATAAAAGTAGGGAGGTCTTGCTGCAACTGTACAGGGCACTGGTGAGGCCACAGCTGGAGTACTGTGTGCAGTTTTGGTCGCTGCACTTGTGCAAGGATATTTTGGCCTTGGAGGGAGTGCAGAGGAGATTCATTAGGCTGATACCGGAGTTGAGGGGGTTGAGCTATGAGGAGAGGCTGAATAAACTAGGCTTGTACTCTTTAGAGTTTAGAAGGATGAGGAGAGAGCTCATTGAGACGTACAAGATGATGAAAGGGATCGATAGGGTAGAGGTGGAGAGGTTCTTCCCGCTCAGAAAGGACAGTAGGACTAGAGGGCACAGCCTCAAGATAAGGGGGGGGCAGTTTAGAACGGAGTTGAGGAGGAACTTCTTCACTCAAAGGGTGGTAAATCTCCGGAATTCTCTGCCCGTTGAAGTGGTGGAGGCTGCCTCGCTAAGTTTATTTAAGACGCGGGTTGATAGGTTTTTGGTAGGCAAGGGGATTAAGGATTATGGGGAGAAGGCGGGAAAGTGGAACTGAGCCACTTCAGATCAGCCATGATCTTATTGAATGGCGGGGCAGGCTCGAAGTGCTAGATGGCTACTCCTCCTATTTCTTATGTTCTTGAGTTCTTATGTGAACCTGGGGAATTCTCTACCACAGAAAGCTATTGGGGATAGTTTGTTTGATATGTTCAAGAGGGAGCTGGCCGTGTCTCTTGCTGCTAACAGGAATTAAGGGGTATGGAGAGAAAATGGGAGTGGACTACTCAGAGTGCATGATCAGCCATAATCATACTGAATGGTGGTGCATGCTGGAAGGGTCGAATGGCCTACAGCTGCATATATTTTATATGTTCCTGTGAGCCCTCTACAGAAGGACCCTGCAGAAAGGTAATTTGGACCTGAAATATTAATTCTATTTCTCTCCATAGATGCTACCAGACCTGTTGAGTTGATCCAGCATTTCTGTTTTTACCTCCTTTCTCAGCTTTGCCTGGGTAGCAGCTTATTCATAAGAACATAAGAACATAAGAAATAGGAGCAGGAGTAGGCCATCTAGCCCTTCGAGCCTGCCCCACCATTCAATAAGATCATGGCTGATCTGTCATGGCTCAGTTCCACATTCCCGCCCTCTCCCCATAACCTTTAATCCCCTCTCTTATCAAAAACCCATCAACCCGCTTCTTAAAAATATTTAGCGAGGTAGCCTCCACCACTTCAACGGGCAGAGAATTCCAGAGATTCACCACCCTTTGAGTGAAGAAGTTCTTCCTCAACTCCATTCTAAACCGCTCTCCCTTTATCTTGAGGCTGTGCCCCCTAGTCCTACTGTCCTTTCTGAGCGGGAAGAGTCTCTCCACCTCTATCCTATCCATCCCATTCATCATCTTATATGTCTCAATGAGATCTCCCCTCATTCTTCTAAACTCTAACGAGTACAAGCCTAGTTTATTCAGCCTCTCCTCATAGCTCAACCCCCTCAACTCCGGCATCAGCCTAGTAAACCTCTTCTGCACTCCCTCCAAGGCCAAAATATCCTTGCGTAAGTACGGCGCCCAAAACTGCACACAGTACTCCAGCTGCGGCCTCACCAATGCCCTATACAGCCGCAGCAAGACCTTCCTACTTTTATATTCAATCCCCCTCGCTATGAAGGCCAGCATCCCATTTGCCTTCCTGACCACCTGCTGCACCTGCAAGCTGGGTTTTTGCGACTCATGCACAAGGACCCCGAGGTCCCTCTGCACCGTCGCCTGCTGCAGTTTTTCGCCACGTAAGTAATAATCCTTCCGACCATTATTCCTTCTAAAGTGGACCACCTCGCACTTGCCAACATTAAATTCCATTTGCCAGTTCCTGGCCAATTTGCCCAGCCTATCTAGATCCTTCTGTAGACTCTCCACACCCTCCGCACAATTTGCCGTTCCACCAATCTTGGTGTCATCAGCAAATTTCGACACCATACACTCGGTTCCCTCCTCCAGATCATCTATATAAATGGTAAATAGCTGAGGCCCCAACACCGACCCCTGGGGCACTCCACTAGTCACCAACCGCCAATCCGAATAGCACCCATTGACCCCCACCCTCTGTCTCCTATTTGACAACCAATCCTCTATCCATGCTAACACCCTACCCCCAACTCCATGTCCCCTGACCTTCTGCAATAACCTCTTGTGAGGTACCTTGTCAAATGCCTTCTGAAAATCAAGAAAGACCACATCCACCGGCTCTCCTTTATCTACCGCCCTAGACACATCCTCATAGAACTCCAGTAAATTTGTCAGACACGACTTCCCTTTAACGAAACCGTGCTGCGTCTGCTCTATCAAGCAATTCCCCTCAAGATGCCTCGCTATTTCCTCCTTGATGACGGATTCTAACATTTTACCTACAACAGATGTTAAACTAACCAGCCTATAATTCCCCACCTTTTGCCTGGCACCCTTCTTAAACAATGGCGTAACATTAGCCGTTTTCCAATCTTCCGGCACTTCCCCGGAATCCAGCGACGTCTGGAAAATAACCACCAAGGCATCCACTATCACCTCTGCCATTTCTTGCAGAACCCTCAGATGCATTCCATCCGGTCCTGGGGACTTGTCCACAATCAGCCCCTCCAGTCTGTCGAGCACCGCCTCTCTAGTAACAGTAATGTCATCGAGACCCTCCAGTCCTACCACCTTTCCATCTCTAACGCCCGGCAAATTATTCACGTCCTCCTCCGTGAAGACCGAAACAAAAAAGTTATTCAAGACCTGAGCCATATCCCCATCCCCTACCACTAAGTCCCCCTTCTCATCCTCTAAGGGTCCAACGTTCACCCTAGCCAGCCTCTTCCTTTTTATATATTTATAAAAACTCTTGCTATCCTTTTTTATATTAAGCGCTAGCCCAGCTTCATAGTTTCTCCTACCCTCCTTTATCAACTTCTTTGTCAATCTTTGTTGACATTTAAACCTCTCCCAATCCTCTTCTCGCCCACTACTCTTAGCTACTCTAAACGCCTCCGCTTTTTATTTAACACTTTCCTTCACCTCCTTTGTTATCCACGGCTTATTACCTCTCCTCCTATGGTCCTTTTTGACCATCGGAATAAATTTCTGCTGAGCACCAAGAAAGATCTCCTTAAAGATCCTCCACTGCTCCTCAGCAGACCTACCTTCCAACGCGCTCCCCCAGTCCACATTCGCCAATTCTTCTCTCATCCTACCGTACTCCCGTCTGTTCAAACAAAGGACGCGTGTCCGGGAACCCACTTTCTCCTCCTCCGTTCCTTTGTAATTATTTCCATGTGCAAACTCCCTAATCCCTCTCACTCTTTGTTTTACCATCCTTTTGTTATTTAGAAGCTTTTAGAAGATTTTGGAATTCTCTTTTATATTAGCTGCCAGTCTTTTTCCTATTTGTTTTTATGTAAATTCCCCTCTTATCCATCTACATTTTTTTAATTCCATTCTTAAACTTACAAAGCCAATGCAGAGAGTGAACCAGGGAGGCCTGAATCTGTCTCCTTGCTTGCTCCAAATACCAAATTCAAATTGAATCCAATTTATGATCCCCACAAGACAGACATACAAGATTCAAGCTGAAAGATAAGGTACTGCACCCTACCTTGAGCTTGATCCAACTCCTGATCTTCGCCAATCTGGTCCTTTTACATTCAGCCTGATTCTGCATTGATTTTTTATGTCACACTACCTGGCCTTATTTGCATTTATTGCTATTATAGTTTGATTCGATAATTGTTGTCCATTGTAGTCATATACAGTGAAAATATTGATTCTTGCACAATATACAGACAAAGCATACTGTTCGTAGAGAAGGGAAGACCATAAGACATAGGAGCAGAATTAGGCCACTTGGCCCATTGAGTCTACTCCGCCATTTTTCTCATCCCCATTCTCCTGCCTTTTCCCCATAACCCCGATACATTTATTCATCAAGAACCTATCTATCTCTGTCTTAAAGGCATTCAATGATCTGACCTCCACGGCCTTCTGCGGTAAAGTGTTCCACAGAAAGCAGAGGGCGCAGAAGTATAGTGTTACAGTCATAGCTAGGGAGTAGAGAAAAATCAGCTTAATGTAAGGAAGGTGCATTCAAAAGGCTGATGGCAGCAGGGAAGAAGCTGTTCTTGAGTCAGTGGTTTCAGACTTTTGTACCTTTATTCTGGCAGAAGAAGGTGAAAGAGCATATGTCTGGGGTGCATGGGGTCTTTAATTAAGCCGGCTGCTTTTGAAGGCAGTGGAAAATGTAAATGGAGTTAGTGAATGGGAGGCTGGTTTACCTGATGGACTGGGCTTTGTTCATGATCTTTTGTAGTTTCTTGCAGTCTTAAGACAGAGCAGGAGCCATACCAAGCTGTGATAAAACTAGGAAGGATGCTTTCTATGGTGCATTTGTTAAACATCGGTGAGAGTCATAGCTGACATGCCAAATTTCCTGAGCCTCCTGAGAAAGTAGTGACGTTCGTGGGCTTTCTTAACTATACCATTGGCGTGGGGGGACCAAGACAGATTGTTGGTGACCTAGACACCTAGAAAGTTGAAGCTTCACCCCTTTCCACTTTGTCCCCGTTGATAGAGATATTAAGACTGCACTTCTGGCCATTTGCACCCAAAACGTCACCACTCGTAGATGGGCCATGCAGAAGCGTGACAAGGCACCTAAAGGAATTTGCAACGTAAATACAGGGATGTATAGATCAAAGTGCCTGCATTTGTAAGACTTGGCGAAAACACTGATACATTGCATTCAACGCTGAATTGCATTCGAAGCTGATACATTGTGTCAAAGGAAAGCAAAGGGAAGCACATGTTTTAAGGGCGGGGTTTAGTGTACGCGATGACGCGCGGCGGACGTGCCACCAGGCCCCGCCCTCGGGCTGGAGTGTGGGAATTTGCGCTGACACTCGGCTGGCTTGTTGTGAGGACTCCATTAGCGGCGGCCGGAACGACAACAACAAAAACACAGGAGAGACAGAGAGGGGGCAGACAGACAGACAGCGAGCAGGCGGGAGGGAGGGTTCATACACACTTTGTAAGGAGACACTAACCTGACGGGAGGGGAAGGGAAGCGGCGGTGGTGCGGTCTCGAGGGGGAGACGGGGCCGGCACCGAGAGCAGCAGCCGTGATCACTGTCGCCGGCTCGAGGCGGCCCACAGGGTGTAGGCTGGGAAACCCCGCGGCCGGGCGACAGTTAGGAAGACGCTCGCGCCCGAAGCCATCCGTCAGCAGAGCCGCGCGGGGCTCCCCGTGACACCCCCCCCTTCACCACCCCTACACCCCCCCCCCTTCACCCCCTCACCCTCCAAATCCCCCCTCACCCTCCATATCCCCTTCACCCTCCAATCCCCCCCTTCAGCCTCCATATCCCCCCCTCACCCTCCATATCCCCCCCTCACCCTCCATATCCCCCCCTCACCCTCCATATCCCCCCCTCACCCTCCATATCCCCCCTTCACCACCCTCTCACCCTCCCTTCACCACCCTCTCACCCTCCCTTCACCACCCTCTCACCCTCCCTTCACCACCCCCTCACCCTCCACATCCCCCCTCACCCTCCACATCCCCCCTCACCCTCCACATTCCCCCCCTCAGCCCCCCTCCACATTCCCCCCCTCAGCCACCCTCCACATTCCCCCCCTCAGCCCCCCTCCACATTCCCCCCCTCAGCCCCCCCTCCCACATTCCCCCCCTCAGCCCCCCCTCCACATTCCCCCCCCTCAGCCCCCCCTCCACATTCCCCCCCTCCACACTCCCCCCCTCAGCCCCCCTCCACATTCCCCCCTCAGCCCCCCTCCACATTCCCCCCCTCAGCCCCCCTCCACATCCCCCCCTCAGCCCCCCCCACATTCCCCCCCTCAGCCCCCCTCCACATTCCCCCCCCTCAGCCCCCCTCCACATTCCCCCCCCTCAGCCCCCCTCCACATTCCCCCCCCTCAGCCCCCCTCCACATTCCCCCCCCTCAGCCCCCCTCCACATTCCCCCCCCTCAGCCCCCCTCCACATTCCCCCCCTCAGCCCCCCTCCACATTCCCCCCCCTCAGCCCCCCTCCACATTCCCCCCCTCAGCCCCCCTCCACATTCCCCCCCCTCAGCCCCCCCTCCACATTCCCCCCCCTCAGCCCCCCTCCACATTCCCCCCCTCAGCCCCCCTCCACATTCCCCCCCCTCCCCCCCTCTCCCATTCCCCCCCCTCAGCCCCCTCCACATTCCCCCCCCTCAGCCCCCTCCACATTCCCCCCCTCAGCCCCCCTCCACATTCCCCCCCCTCAGCCCCCCTCCACATTCCCCCCCCTCAGCCCCCCTCCACATTCCCCCCCTCAGCCCCCCTCCACATTCCCCCCCCTCCACATTCCCCCCCCCCAGCCCCCTCCACATTCCCCCCCCTCAGCCCCCCTCCACATTCCCCCCCTCAGCCCCCCTCCACATTCCCCCCCCTCAGCCCCCCTCCACATTCCCCCCCCTCAGCCCCCCTCCACATTCCCCCCCCCTCAGCCCCCCTCCACATTCCCCCCCCTCAGCCCCCCTCCACATTCCCCCCCCTCAGCCCCCCCTCCACATTCCCCCCCCTCAGCCCCCCCTCCACATTCCCCCCCCTCAGCCCCCCCTCCACATTCCCCCCCCTCAGCCCCCCTCCACATTCCCCCCCCCTCAGCCCCCCCTCCACATTCCCCCCCCTCAGCCCCCCTCCACATTCCCCCCCCTCAGCCCCCCCTCCACATTCCCCCCCTCAGCCCCCCCTCCACATTCCCCCCCTCAGCCCCCCCTCCACATTCCCCCCCTCAGCCCCCCTCCACATTCCCCCCCTCAGCCCCCCCTCCACATTCCCCCCCTCAGCCCCCCCTCCACATTCCCCCCCTCAGCCCCCCCTCCACATTCCCCCCCTCAGCCCCCCCTCCACATTCCCCCCCTCAGCCCCCCTCCACATTCCCCTCCCTCGTCCCCCCCTCCCTCGTCCCCCCCCTCCCCTCGTCCCCCCCCTCCCTCGTCCCCCCCCCCTCCCTCGTCCCCCCCCCTCCCTCGTCCCCCCCCCTCAGCCCCCCCTCCACATTCCCATCTCTCCCTCCAACCCCCCCCCCCCCCATCTCTCCCTCACCCGTCACCCACTCCCGACCCCTCCCCTCTGCCGGCGCGGGGTGCAGGGAGGTGCCGGGATCCCCCCCCCCCCCCCTCACCCCGCTGCCCTGCCCTCCCAGCTGCTGTCGATCGGTGCCAGGGCTGGGCAGAGCGAGAGCAGCGAGCCCCCATCACGGCGGCAGCTGCGGCCGAGAAGACGCCGTTCACTCTGGCCTCCTCCTCTTCCTCGGACTCGGAGAGCGGCGGAGTATCTCCGCCACCGCGGAAGAAGCAGCGAGCGGCGGAGGGCGAGGCTGAGACCGGGGCGGCAGCACTCGGATCAGCTTCACTCGGCGCCAGCGCTCCGGGACACTTCAGCGGCCTCCTGCTCCTCGGCGGCTCCGGGCGCCAGGCTCCGGCTGTCATGCAGGCTAACGGGAACCAAGGTGGCGGCGGCGAGCCTCCCGCGGCGGGGGGCCCAGAACGGGGATGTGTTGGGCCGGGATTGCAGCCAGGCCGAGCCCGGG